>NC_133354.1:34835433-35135433 GCF_030506205.2 Paramisgurnus dabryanus
TTCATTTTTATTATATTTAAATTAGCTATAATTATTAGATAAAATTAATTTTTACATTTTAACCTACAGATACTGCTAACATTTAATTCAAAGAGACCATTTCAAATATTGAAGCCTTTATTTAAAACAATACAAATACTTTAAGAAGTTTTGTGAAATTTACATTTAAACCATACACATTTCAAATACATTTAGTAATACATTGCAGTAATACATTTAAAATAACACAAATTATAAACATACATACGTTTAACACTGATTACAGGTTTAGTTAATCCAAAAATGATAATTTTATAATTTAAACAATGATTTTCTTTGGTTTTCCAGTTACAATGGGAGTAGTCTGTGACCGCATTATAAAATGGCTCCACATTATACGTGCTATATATTTCAATTGTCCCAAAGACATACAAAAAGGGGTGATGAAAATATAATCCATATAAATCACTTTTGACCCATCATTTCTCTAAATGAGTAATGCAAGTAAACAGCCATACCTGATGGATAGGATGCTCACAGTCAAATTTACTGTCAGGTCTGCAACAACCAGGATATACCAACAAAATATACACATCAGGAAGAATGTGTAGATGCAGTATTTGGAGAGTCTTTGGCATAGGACTTAAAACGGAATAATGTCTGCCTTTAGACGACTATAAATTATGTCAAGTTACATGGAGTTATGTTATAATGATTTGGTGTTATACATTTTGCATCCTACTTTTGAAGCTAGAGAGGTGATCATGATCCACTACCACTGTAACCAGAAAACCCATAACACCACAAAATCAGCATCATAATAGCAAAATTAAAATTTTTGTGACCCTTTTATTTAGTCTGGTTAAGTTCTCTTAAAATAGAACTGGTTTAAATTGAAACAATGACTGTCTGTCTTTACATTTATCTTCAAATTTACAGAAAAAGGCAAATAACATACAGTGCAACGCAAAGTTTACATTTTTTATCAGCATGTGCATTCCCTTGTTCGAACCCATGGCGTTTTATGATGCTAACACAATGCTCAACCACAGAGAAAGGTTCTAAGACCGTTCCTTGAAAGTTCCCAAAGTTCCGAATAACGTTATGAATGTTTTTGCTTGTAATGATGATAAAAAAAACATTACATTCTATTATTTACAAACTGTTGTAAAACATTATTTCTTAACGTTCTGTTAAAATATTGCATATAAACATTCATAAAATATACTAAACATGTGTTTTAAACATTGTGAGTACATTTAAACATGACATTGTCTGAAAATAAAATGTAACATTCCTCTAACATTCGCACAATCAAGAAACATTCCTAAACAATTTAAAAACTGGACACTTTTATGTTGGCTTAACATTATTGGGACCTTTGGGAACGTTGTTAGAACTTAGAACTAGAACTTAGAACTAGAGGAGATATACTCTTTAGCCTTTACTTACAGTAAATACAGTAAATGTACTTACCAACTTACAGTTCTGAATGCACATCAAAATGAATTGCCATAAGAAATAATACAGTAGCTTCAAAAAAATACCATACTTCTGGTATAAAATAATCAGTCTTGTTATAAAATAATCCTGTGAGTCCTGTAAGCAAAAGAAAGATGGTCATAATGATTTTGAACCACAGTTTTTACAGTACTGTTTGTTACAGCTGTTAGTTAATTAGGGAGACCTAACTAACCCATATATGCAGCACATACTGTTTCTTATTGAGAAGTGTCTCACCTAATACAAGTTGTTTCACTCAAACTCTGTGAGGTGGTGAAGAAAGGATGGATATTCTGTTGTCCTCTTCATCCTCACTTGTCTCTCATTCCAGTTCTTTCAGTGTATTTTGTTACATCCTCCTTCGTTTATCCTCCCAAAGAATTTTAGACAGCAGAATAAATGCAGGGAAAAAAGGACATATTTAACACATTTAATACATGATGCTAAACACTCATATTTTTCAGTAAATACTGTTTTGAAATGATAACCAGAGTAGATGTACACTACTCGAATCACTGCACATGGCCACAGGTCTGTGTGTTATGACAGTGGGACGTGGTTTTCTGATCGAGGCTGAATATTTACTGTACAGCTACCTTGGCCTCAAAAGCAATGTAATACAAAAGAAAAACACATTTAAAACTTTATTTTATGCTAATTAGGTTTCAGCCTTTATGTTTAAACATATTCACATTTAAAATAAAATGTTTTTCCGATTGGCCACCACAAACACATAACATAACATACGCTCATACGTTGAAGTCGTTTGTAAAACTAAATGTTAAGCAAACTCTTATTATGTTCACATGGACTTTCTAAAATGCTTAACGTAGTTTAACGAATTTGAAAGATAAAATTTAGTTATACAGCTTATTAATAACGCATAATTAATTAACAGGTAAAGCCAAGCGGATGAGAATATAAACACAACGTGGTAACTTGCAAATAAGAGTTTTCCTCCCAGCTTCATGTAATTTAGGGTACTTTGTTAAATATGCTTTTTATTAATAAATTATTCTCTCAGGTAACGTTATATACTAAATCTGATCTTTTCATATCATTGACGTATACATTAGGCTATGTTAAGCATTTCTTCATAATAGTTTTATAAAAGGAAAACACTAGCGTGTAATTTAACTCACCGCGCGTGCTCGTAGGCGTGCATACACAGAACGTTAGTATGATTTATTTATTAGGTTTATACTGACTTTGGTAAACTAATATTACCGTTATACGTTAAGCAACGCGTCCGTTTAACGGTTTTAAAATGTCCCGTTCGGGTAAACAACAACCGCGGGTCTGATAATAAATAACTTATATAAACTATTTTACCTTGCTGGTCTTTTTTCATTCTCTCCTCTCGTGTATCTTCAACTGAAAAGCGCCGCTGTCCCAGGGAAAGTCCATAAAGTCTTGTTTGAAAACTCTTCAGTTTATGTGCACACCTGAAATCGGTCCTCTGAACACCTGTGCTGCTACATGGTTCCTTAGCTAAAATAAGTCAACGCCTGTGTGTATACAATTGTCAAAAATGATGATTTTGAGAAAAATAAAATAAGGATTTGTGTGAATAAGGAAAATACCGCCAAAAGACTGTTAGAAAATATACAGTAGCATACAGCAATTTTCAAAAATACAGTAAATTACTGTATATGATGTATGATGTCACAGAAAATTCCCAAAATGCAACGCGATTTACAGTTATGTACTGTATAAATAGTTTACAGTATTATACTGGGTGATAAACAGTAAATAACTGTAAAAATTACAGAAATGTCTAACAGTGTTCTTGAATATTATCTACCCGTTGTGAATTCAATACTATTTTGTAACGTAAGTTCTGATACCATTCTTGTTGATTTAAAATTAATTTTTCCATCCTCCTAATATTTTAACTTTTGTTTGATTTCACTAACTTCTGATTAAAATGTATTCAGAATATGTCTTGTATTTCTACTGGCTTCATCTAGTTGTTTTCCTAAGATAAATTAATGCCTTATTGGTAAACTTAATAATCTACTTTTGATTGTAGTACCGTACATAATTAATTTATTCTGTATTTTTATTCTGACAAAACTTTACTAAATTCCGTATTTAGCTTAATCCCATACCTTAATCTAATTTGGTACCCATTTGGTTGATTGACAGAATCTACATATAATTTTATTCAATTCAATTCAATTCAATTTTATTTATATAGCGCTTTTCACAATTGTTAATTGTTGCAAAGCAGCTTTACATGAGTAGATGTAGAGGAGAACATTGAAAATCAATACATAGTATAAGAAGTAGAATATAGCGGCTAAGGATAAAAAACTGTGTAAGCGAGCATATTAATAATGTAACGTATACAGTAAAGTGCTAAGTTAAGCCAAAGTTGGCTGACTCTCCCTGGGACTAAAAAACCCCCTAGGAGAAAACCCAATGGGAAAAAATCCTAGAAGGACAAAAAACCCTAGGGAGAGATTAGTATTTATAATATATAGACACGGTAGGGATAGGAAGCGTGTAAGCGGATTAAACTGGTTCAGCCGGTGGCCGTTGGTCGCGCATCGGTTGGGCGTCACGTTGAAGGACAGCCAGTTGATTAGTGGTGCGATGACCTTCACAGCAACAGGAACTGGGTCTGTTTGTCTCATTGTCCTCAGAGTCGAGGACGAGACAGGGAGACAAAAACAGAATTCTATTAGCGTAGGGGCCGTTCGCATGTAATGCAAGTGTCATACATTATAGTGGTTTAATTCAGCTCGGTTCCGGACAGGCTAACTATTGCGGCAAGAGTAAATTACCCGTATGAGGTATGTGAGTGCTTTGTTCTAGACAAAATAACTACTGCGGGAAAAGTACATTTACTGGACATTCTATGTGAATGCTTTGTTAAAGAAGAATGTCTTAAGTTTAGATTTAAATTGTTCGACTGTGTCTGAAACTCGAACATTATTTGGTAAATCATTCCAGAGCTTAGGGGCTAAATAGGAAAAGGATCTACCACCTTTAGACACTTTTGATATTCTAGGGATAATTAAGTAACCCGAATTTTGTGATCGCAGTTTACGTGGTGGATTGTATTCTGATAGTAGTTCTTTTATATACGAGGGCGCTAGGCCATTTAAGGCTTTGTAGGTGATTAGTAATATTTTAAATTGTATGCGATATTTAACTGGTAGCCAGTGTAAAGATGCCAGAATTGGACTAATGTGGTCATACTTTTTAGATCGAGTAAGCACTCTTGCGGCGGCGTTTTGAACCAGCTGTAGCTTGTTTACCTGATTTGCATGGCATCCCCCGAGTAACGAGTTACAATAGTCTAATCTAGAGGTCATAAAAGCATGGATAAGCTTTTCTGCATCTGATGCAGACAGCATATGGCGTATTTTTGAGATATTTCTAAGATGGAAAAATGCTGTGCGGCAGACGTTGGAGATATGACTATCGAAAGATAGATTGCTGTCAAACATTACGCCTAAATTCTTAACCGTGGAAGATGGCACCACCGTGCAGCCATCTATGGGCAACTTGTAATCTGACATATTATGTTTGGAGCGATTTGGTTCAATAATAAGTATCTCTGTCTTATTGGAGTTTAGCATAAGAAAGTTATGTGCCATCCAGTCCCTAATATCACTAATGCAGTCTGTTAGCTTAGCAAACTGGTGGGTTTCGCTAGGATGTGACGAGATGTAAAGCTGGGTATCATCCGCATAGCAGTGAAAACTTATGTTATGTTTCCTGATAATGTCTCCTAGAGGTAACATATATAACGAGAATAGGATAGGGCCTAGAACTGATCCCTGAGGTACGCCGTATTTAACGGGGGAGTGATGTGACTCTTCCTCATTTACATAAACAAAGTGATATCGATTGGTTAGATACGATCTAAACCAGGCTAACGCCTGACCACTGATGCCAACATAGTTTTCTAGTCTATTGAGTAGGATTCTGTGATCTATTGTGTCAAAGGCTGCACTAAGGTCTAGTAATATAAGGATTGAGATTTCACCACGATCGGATGTTAATAGGAGGTCATTTGTAACTCTAAGCAGCGTTGTCTCTGTGCTATGGTGGGGCCTGAATCCTGATTGGAACTTTTCATATGTATTATTATTCGCTATGAATGTGCGTAGCTGGCTTGCCACTATTTTTTCTAATATTTTAGAAAGAAAGGCCCTATCCTATTCTCGTTATATATGTTACCTCTAGGAGACATTATCAGGAAACATAACATAAGTTTTCACTGCTATGCGGATGATACCCAGCTTTACATCTCGTCACATCCTAGCGAAACCCACCAGTTTGCTAAGCTAACAGACTGCATTAGTGATATTAGGGACTGGATGGCACATAACTTTCTTATGCTAAACTCCAATAAGACAGAGATACTTATTATTGAACCAAATCGCTCCAAACATAATATGTCAGATTACAAGTTGCCCATAGATGGCTGCACGGTGGTGCCATCTTCCACGGTTAAGAATTTAGGCGTAATTTTTGACAGCAATCTATCTTTCGATAGTCATATCTCCAACGTCTGCCGCACAGCATTTTTCCATCTTAGAAATATCTCAAAAATACGCCATATGCTGTCTGCATCAGATGCAGAAAAGCTTATCCATGCTTTTATGACCTCTAGATTAGACTATTGTAACTCGTTACTCGGGGGATGCCATGCAAATCAGGTAAACAAGCTACAGCTGGTTCAAAACGCCGCCGCAAGAGTGCTTACTCGATCTAAAAAGTATGACCACATTAGTCCAATTCTGGCATCTTTACACTGGCTACCAGTTAAATATCGCATACAATTTAAAATATTACTAATCACCTACAAAGCCTTAAATGGCCTAGCGCCCTCGTATATAAAAGAACTACTATCAGAATACAATCCACCACGTAAACTGCGATCACAAAATTCGGGTTACTTAATTATCCCTAGAATATCAAAAGTGTCTAAAGGTGGTAGATCCTTTTCCTATTTAGCCCCTAAGCTCTGGAATGATTTACCAAATAATGTTCGAGTATCAGACACAGTCGAACAATTTAAATCTAAACTTAAGACATTCTTCTTTAACAAAGCATTCACATAGAATGTCCAGTAAATGTACTTTTCCCGCAGTAGTTATTTTGTCTAGAACAAAGCACTCACATACCTCATACGGGTAATTTACTCTTGCCGCAATAGTTAGCCTGTCCGGAACCGAGCTGAATTAAACCACTATAATGTATGACACTTGCATTACATGCGAACGGCCCCTACGCTAATAGAATTCTGTTTTTGTCTCCCTGTCTCGTCCTCGACTCTGAGGACAATGAGACAAACAGACCCAGTTCCTGTTGCTGTGAAGGTCATCGCACCACTAATCAACTGGCTGTCCTTCAACGTGACGCCCAACCGATGCGCGACCAACGGCCACCGGCTGAACCAGTTTAATCCGCTTACACGCTTCCTATCCCTACCGTGTCTATATATTATAAATACTAATCTCTCCCTAGGGTTTTTTGTCCTTCTAGGATTTTTTCCCATTGGGTTTTCTCCTAGGGGGTTTTTTAGTCCCAGGGAGAGTCAGCCAACTTTGGCTTAACTTAGCACTTTACTGTATACGTTACATTATTAATATGCTCGCTTACACGGTTTTTTATCCTTAGCCGCTATATTCTACTTCTTATACTATGTATTGATTTTCAATGTTCTCCTCTACATCTACTCATGTAAAGCTGCTTTGCAACAATTAACAATTGTGAAAAGCGCTATATAAATAAAATTGAATTGAATTAAACCTGTATGCATTAGTTTTTTTCTGATTAACACAAAAGAAAAATATTTTGAGGAATGATGGTAAACCCACAGCAGATAGTGACCATTGACTCCCATAGTAGGAATAAAAAAATGAAGGAATTTTATATGTTAAATGAAAATTATTTCATAATTTACTCATCCTTGTGTTGTTTTAAACGTGTATCCATTAGTTTTTTTCTGATTAACACAAAAGAAAATATTTTGAGGAATGATGGTAAACCCACAGCAGATAGTTACCATTGAATCCCAGAGTAGGAATAAAAAAATGATGGAATTTTATAGGTTCAATGAAAATTCTTTCATAATTTACTCATCCTTGTGTTGTTTTAAACCTGTATGCATTAGTTTTTTTCTGATTAACACAAAAGAAAATATTTTGAGGAATGATGGTAAACCCACAGCAGATAGTGACCATTGACTCCCATAGTAGGAATAAAAAAATGAAGGAATTTTATATGTTAAATGAAAATTATTTCATAATTTACTCATCCTTGTGTTGTTTTAAACGTGTATCCATTAGTTTTTTTCTGATTAACACAAAAGAAAATATTTTGAGGAATGATGGTAAACCCACAGCAGATAGTTACCATTGACTCCCATAGTAGGAATAAAAAAATGATGGAATTTTATAGGTTCAATGAAAATTCTTTCATAATTTACTCATCCTTGTGTTGTTTTAAACCTGTATGCATTAGATTTTTTCTGATTAACACAAAAGAAAATATTTTGAGGAATGATGGTAAACCCACAGCAGATAGTGACCATTGACTCCCATAGTAGGAATAAAAAAAAGATGGAATTTTATAGGTTCAATGAAAATTCTTTCATAATTTACTCATCCTCGTGTTGTTTTAAACCTGTATGCATTAGTTTTTTTCTGATTAACACAAAAGAAAATATTTTGAGGAATGATGGTAAACCCACAGCAGATAGTGACCATTGACTCCCATAGTAGGAATAAAAAAAAGATGGAATTTTATAGGTTCAATGAAAATTCTTTCATAATTTACTCATCCTCGTGTTGTTTTAAACCTGTATGCATTAGTTTTTTCTGATTAACACAAAAGAAAATATTTTGAGGAATGATGGTAAACCCACAGCAGATAGTGACCATTGACTCCCATAGTAGGAATAAAAAAATGAAGGAATTTTATATGTTAAATGAAAATTATTTCATAATTTACTCATCCTTGTGTTGTTTTAAACGTGTATGCATTAGTTTTTTTCTGATTAACACAAAAGAAAATATTTTGAGGAATGATGGTAAACCCACAGCAGATAGTGACCATTGACTCCCATAGTAGGAATAAAAAAATGATGGAATTTTATAGGTTCAATGAAAATTCTTTCATAATTTACTCATCCTTGTGTTGTTTTAAACCTGTATGCATTAGTTTTTTTCTGATTAACACAAAATAAAATATTTTGGGGAATGATGGTAAACCCACAGCAGATAGTGACCATTGACTCCCATAGTAGGAATAAAAAAAGATGGAATTTTATATGTTAAATGAAAATTCTTTCATAATTTACTCATCCTCGTGTTGTTTTAAACCTGTATGCATTAGTTTTTTCTGATTAACACAAAAGAAAATATTTTGAGGAATGATGGTAAACCCACAGCAGATAGTGACCATTGACTCCCATAGTAGGAATAAAAAAATGATGGAATTTTATAGGTTCAATGAAAATTCTTTCATAATTTACTCATCCTTGTGTTGTTTTAAACCTGTATGCATTAGTTTTTTTCTGATTAACACAAAAGAAAATATTTTGAGGAATGATGGTAAACCCACAGCAGATAGTGACCATTGACTCCCATAGTAGGAATAAAAAAAAGATGGAATTTTATAGGTTCAATGAAAATTCTTTCATAATTTACTCATCCTCGTGTTGTTTTAAACCTGTATGCATTAGTTTTTTTCTGATTAACACAAAAGAAAATATTTTGAGGAATGATGGTAAACCCACAGCAGATAGTGACCATTGACTCCCATAGTAGGAAAAAAAATGAAGGAATTTTATATGTTAAATGAAAATTCTTTCATAATTTACTCATCCTTGTGTTGTTTTAAACCTGTATGCATTAGTTTTTTTCTGATTAACACAAAATAAAAAAATTTTGAGGAATGATGGTAAACCCACAGCAGATAGTTACCATTGACTCCCATAGTAGGAATAAAAAAATGATGGAATTTTATAGGTTCAATGAAAATTCTTTCATAATTTACTCATCCTTGTGTTGTTTTAAACCTGTATGCATTAGATTTTTTCTGATTAACACAAAAGAAAATATTTTGAGGAATGATGGTAAACCCACAGCAGATAGTGACCATTGACTCCCATAGTAGGAATAAAAAAAAGATGGAATTTTATAGGTTCAATGAAAATTCTTTCATAATTTACTCATCCTCGTGTTGTTTTAAACCTGTATGCATTAGTTTTTTTCTGATTAAAACAAAAGAAAATATTTTGAGGAATGATGGTAAACCCACAGCAGATAGTGACCATTGACTCCCATAGTAGGAATAAAAAAAAGATAGAATTTTATAGGTTCAATGAAAATTCTTTCATAATTTACTCATCCTCGTGTTGTTTTAAACCTGTATGCATTAGTTTTTTTCTGATTAACACAAAAGAAAATATTTTGAGGAATGATGGTAAACCCACAGCAGATAGTGACCATTGACTTCCATAGTAGGAATAAAAAAATGAAGGAATTTTATATGTTAAATGAAAATTATTTCATAATTTACTCATCCTTGTGTTGTTTTAAACGTGTATGCATTAGTTTTTTTCTGATTAACACAAAAGAAAATATTTTGAGGAATGATGGTAAACCCACAGCAGATAGTGACCATTGACTCCCATAGTAGGAATAAAAAAAAGATGGAATTTTATAGGTTCAATGAAAATTCTTTCATAATTTACTCATCCTCGTGTTGTTTTAAACCTGTATGCATTAGTTTTTTTCTGATTAACACAAAAGAAAATATTTTGAGGAATGATGGTAAACCCACAGCAGATAGTGACCATTGACTCCCATAGTAGGAATAAAAAAAAGATGGAATTTTATATGTTAAATGAAAATTATTTCATAATTTACTCATCCTTGTGTTGTTTTAAACGTGTATCCATTAGTTTTTTTCTGATTAACACAAAAGAAAATATTTTGAGGAATGATGGTAAACCCACAGCAGATAGTTACCATTGACTCCCATAGTAGGAATAAAAAAATGATGGAATTTTATAGGTTCAATGAAAATTCTTTCATAATTTACTCATCCTTGTGTTGTTTTAAACCTGTATGCATTAGTTTTTTTCTGATTAACACAAAAGAAAATATTTTGAGGAATGATGGTAAACCCACAGCAGATAGTGACCATTGACTCCCATAGTAGGAATAAAAAAAAGATGGAATTTTATAGGTTCAATGAAAATTCTTTCATAATTTACTCATCCTCGTGTTGTTTTAAACCTGTATGCATTAGTTTTTTTCTGATTAACACAAAAGAAAATATTTTGAGGAATGATGGTAAACCCACAGCAGATAGTGACCATTGACTCCCATAGTAGGAATAAAAAAATGATGGAATTTTATGGGTTCAATGAAAAAACTTTCATAATTTACTCATCCTTGTGTTGTTTTAAACCTGTATGCATTAGTTTTTTTCTGATTAACACAAAATAAAATATTTTGAGGAATGATGGTAAACCCACAGCAGATAGTTACCATTGACTCCCATAGTAGGAATAAAAAAATGATGGAATTTTATAGGTTCAAGAAAAATTATTTCATAATTTACTCATCCTTGTGTTGTTTTAAGCCTGTATGCATTAGTTTTTTTCTGGTTAACACAAAAGAAAATATTTTGAGGAATGATGGTAAACCCACAGCAGATAGTGACCATTGACTCCCATAGTAGGAATAAAAAAATGATGGAATTTTATAGGTTCAATGAAAATTCTTTCATTATTTACTCATCGTCGTGTTGTTTTAAACCTGTATGCATTAGTTTTTTTCGGATTAACACAAAAGAAAATATTATGAGGAATGATGGTAAACCCACAGCAGATAGTTTCCATTGACTCCCATAGTAGGAATAAAAAATGATGGAATTTTATAGGTTCAATGAAAATTCTTTCATAATTTACTCATCCTCGTGTTGTTTTAAACCTGTATGCATTAGTTTTTTTCTGATTAACACAAAATAAAACAATTTTGAGGAATGATGGTAAACCCACAGCAGATAGTGACCATTGACTCCCATAGTAGGAATAAAAAAAGATGGAATTTTATAGGTTCAATGAAAATTCTTTCATAATTTACTCATCCTTGTGTTGTTTTAAACCTGTATGCATTAGTTTTTTTCTGATTAACACAATAGAAAATATTTTGAGGAATGATGGTAAACCCACAGCAGATAGTTACCATTGACTCCCATAGTAGGAATAAAAAAATGATGGAATTTTATAGGTTCAAGAAAAATTATTTCATAATTTACTCATCCTTGTGTTGTTTTAAGCCTGTATGCATTAGTTTTTTTCTGGTTAACACAAAAGAAAATATTTTGAGGAATGATGGTAAACCCACAGCAGATAGTGACCATTGACTCCCATAGTAGGAATAAAAAAATGATGGAATTTTATGGGTTCAATGAAAAAACTTTCATAATTTACTCATCCTTGTGTTGTTTTAAACCTGTATGCATTAGTTTTTTTCTGATTAACACAAAAGAAAATATTTTGAGGAATGATGGTAAACCCACAGCAGATAGTTACCATTGACTCCCATAGTAGGAATAAAAAAATGATGGAATTTTATAGGTTCAATGAAAATTCTTTCATAATTTACTCATCCTTGTTTTGTTTTAAACCTGTATGCATTAGTTTTTTCTGATTAACACAAAAGAAAATATTTTGAGGAATGATGGTAAACCCACAGCAGATAGTGACCATTGACTCCCATAGTAGGAATAAAAAAATGATGGAATTTTATAGGTTCAATGAAAATTCTTTCATAATTTACTCATCCTCGTGTTGTTTTAAACCTGTATGCATTAGTTTTTTTCTGATTAACACAAAAGAAAATATTTTGATGAATGATGGTAAACCCACAGCAGATAGTGACCATTGACTCCCATAGTAGGAATAAAAAAAAGATGGAATTTTATAGGTTCAATGAAAATTCTTTCATAATTTACTCATCCTCGTGTTGTTTTAAACCTGTATGCATTAGTTTTTTTCTGATTAACACAAAAGAAAAATATTTTGAGGAATGATGGTAAACCCACAGCAGATAGTGACCATTGACTCCCATAGTAGGAATAAAAAAATGAAGGAATTTTATATGTTAAATGAAAATTATTTCATAATTTACTCATCCTTGTGTTGTTTTAAACGTGTATCCATTAGTTTTTTTCTGATTAACACAAAAGAAAATATTTTGAGGAATGATGGTAAACCCACAGCAGATAGTTACCATTGAATCCCAGAGTAGGAATAAAAAAATGATGGAATTTTATAGGTTCAATGAAAATTCTTTCATAATTTACTCATCCTTGTGTTGTTTTAAACCTGTATGCATTAGTTTTTTTCTGATTAACACAAAAGAAAATATTTTGAGGAATGATGGTAAACCCACAGCAGATAGTGACCATTGACTCCCATAGTAGGAATAAAAAAATGAAGGAATTTTATATGTTAAATGAAAATTATTTCATAATTTACTCATCCTTGTGTTGTTTTAAACGTGTATCCATCATTTTTTTTCTGATTAACACAAAAGAAAATATTTTGAGGAATGATGGTAAACCCACAGCAGATAGTTACCATTGACTCCCATAGTAGGAATAAAAAAATGATGGAATTTTATAGGTTCAATGAAAATTCTTTCATAATTTACTCATCCTTGTGTTGTTTTAAACCTGTATGCATTAGATTTTTTCTGATTAACACAAAAGAAAATATTTTGAGGAATGATGGTAAACCCACAGCAGATAGTGACCATTGACTCCCATAGTAGGAATAAAAAAAAGATGGAATTTTATAGGTTCAATGAAAATTCTTTCATAATTTACTCATCCTCGTGTTGTTTTAAACCTGTATGCATTAGTTTTTTTCTGATTAACACAAAAGAAAATATTTTGAGGAATGATGGTAAACCCACAGCAGATAGTGACCATTGACTCCCATAGTAGGAATAAAAAAAAGATGGAATTTTATAGGTTCAATGAAAATTCTTTCATAATTTACTCATCCTCGTGTTGTTTTAAACCTGTATGCATTAGTTTTTTTCTGATTAACACAAAAGAAAATATTTTGAGGAATGATGGTAAACCCACAGCAGATAGTGACCATTGACTCCCATAGTAGGAATAAAAAAAAGATGGAATTTTATATGTTAAATGAAAATTATTTCATAATTTACTCATCCTTGTGTTGTTTTAAACGTGTATCCATTAGTTTTTTTCTGATTAACACAAAAGAAAATATTTTGAGGAATGATGGTAAACCCACAGCAGATAGTTACCATTGACTCCCATAGTAGGAATAAAAAAATGATGGAATTTTATAGGTTCAATGAAAATTCTTTCATAATTTACTCATCCTTGTGTTGTTTTAAACCTGTATGCATTAGTTTTTTTCTGATTAACACAAAAGAAAATATTTTGAGGAATGATGGTAAACCCACAGCAGATAGTGACCATTGACTCCCATAGTAGGAATAAAAAAAAGATGGAATTTTATAGGTTCAATGAAAATTCTTTCATAATTTACTCATCCTCGTGTTGTTTTAAACCTGTATGCATTAGTTTTTTTCTGATTAACACAAAAGAAAATATTTTGAGGAATGATGGTAAACCCACAGCAGATAGTGACCATTGACTCCCATAGTAGGAATAAAAAAATGATGGAATTTTATGGGTTCAATGAAAAAACTTTCATAATTTACTCATCCTTGTGTTGTTTTAAACCTGTATGCATTAGTTTTTTTCTGATTAACACAAAAGAAAATATTTTGAGGAATGATGGTAAACCCACAGCAGATAGTTACCATTGACTCCCATAGTAGGAATAAAAAAATGATGGAATTTTATAGGTTCAAGAAAAATTATTTCATAATTTACTCATCCTTGTGTTGTTTTAAGCCTGTATGCATTAGTTTTTTTCTGGTTAACACAAAAGAAAATATTTTGAGGAATGATGGTAAACCCACAGCAGATAGTGACCATTGACTCCCATAGTAGGAATAAAAAAATGATGGAATTTTATGGGTTCAATGAAAAAACTTTCATAATTTACTCATCCTTGTGTTGTTTTAAACCTGTATGCATTAGTTTTTTTCTGATTAACACAAAAGAAAATATTTTGAGGAATGATGGTAAACCCACAGCAGATAGTTACCATTGACTCCCATAGTAGGAATAAAAAAATGATGGAATTTTATAGGTTCAATGAAAATTCTTTCATAATTTACTCATCCTTGTTTTGTTTTAAACCTGTATGCATTAGTTTTTTCTGATTAACACAAAAGAAAATATTTTGAGGAATGATGGTAAACCCACAGCAGATAGTGACCATTGACTCCCATAGTAGGAATAAAAAAATGATGGAATTTTATAGGTTCAATGAAAATTCTTTCATTATTTACTCATCGTCGTGTTGTTTTAAACCTGTATGCATTAGTTTTTTTCGGATTAACACAAAAGAAAATATTATGAGGAATGATGGTAAACCCACAGCAGATAGTTTCCATTGACTCCCATAGTAGGAATAAAAAATGATGGAATTTTATAGGTTCAATGAAAATTCTTTCATAATTTACTCATCCTCGTGTTGTTTTAAACCTGTATGCATTAGTTTTTTTCTGATTAACACAAAATAAAACAATTTTGAGGAATGATGGTAAACCCACAGCAGATAGTGACCATTGACTCCCATAGTAGGAATAAAAAAAGATGGAATTTTATAGGTTCAATGAAAATTCTTTCATAATTTACTCATCCTTGTGTTGTTTTAAACCTGTATGCATTAGTTTTTTTCTGATTAACACAATAGAAAATATTTTGAGGAATGATGGTAAACCCACAGCAGATAGTTACCATTGACTCCCATAGTAGGAATAAAAAAATGATGGAATTTTATAGGTTCAAGAAAAATTATTTCATAATTTACTCATCCTTGTGTTGTTTTAAGCCTGTATGCATTAGTTTTTTTCTGGTTAACACAAAAGAAAATATTTTGAGGAATGATGGTAAACCCACAGCAGATAGTGACCATTGACTCCCATAGTAGGAATAAAAAAATGAAGGAATTTTATATGTTAAATGAAAATTATTTCATAATTTACTCATCCTTGTGTTGTTTTAAACGTGTATCCATCATTTTTTTTCTGATTAACACAAAAGAAAATATTTTGAGGAATGATGGTAAACCCACAGCAGATAGTTACCATTGACTCCCATAGTAGGAATAAAAAAATGATGGAATTTTATAGGTTCAATGAAAATTCTTTCATAATTTACTCATCCTTGTGTTGTTTTAAACCTGTATGCATTAGATTTTTTCTGATTAACACAAAAGAAAATATTTTGAGGAATGATGGTAAACCCACAGCAGATAGTGACCATTGACTCCCATAGTAGGAATAAAAAAAAGATGGAATTTTATAGGTTCAATGAAAATTCTTTCATAATTTACTCATCCTCGTGTTGTTTTAAACCTGTATGCATTAGTTTTTTTCTGATTAACACAAAAGAAAATATTTTGAGGAATGATGGTAAACCCACAGCAGATAGTGACCATTGACTCCCATAGTAGGAATAAAAAAAAGATGGAATTTTATAGGTTCAATGAAAATTCTTTCATAATTTACTCATCCTCGTGTTGTTTTAAACCTGTATGCATTAGTTTTTTTCTGATTAACACAAAAGAAAATATTTTGAGGAATGATGGTAAACCCACAGCAGATAGTGACCATTGACTCCCATAGTAGGAATAAAAAAAAGATGGAATTTTATATGTTAAATGAAAATTATTTCATAATTTACTCATCCTTGTGTTGTTTTAAACGTGTATCCATTAGTTTTTTTCTGATTAACACAAAAGAAAATATTTTGAGGAATGATGGTAAACCCACAGCAGATAGTTACCATTGACTCCCATAGTAGGAATAAAAAAATGATGGAATTTTATAGGTTCAATGAAAATTCTTTCATAATTTACTCATCCTTGTGTTGTTTTAAACCTGTATGCATTAGTTTTTTTCTGATTAACACAAAAGAAAATATTTTGAGGAATGATGGTAAACCCACAGCAGATAGTGACCATTGACTCCCATAGTAGGAATAAAAAAAAGATGGAATTTTATAGGTTCAATGAAAATTCTTTCATAATTTACTCATCCTCGTGTTGTTTTAAACCTGTATGCATTAGTTTTTTTCTGATTAACACAAAAGAAAATATTTTGAGGAATGATGGTAAACCCACAGCAGATAGTGACCATTGACTCCCATAGTAGGAATAAAAAAATGATGGAATTTTATGGGTTCAATGAAAAAACTTTCATAATTTACTCATCCTTGTGTTGTTTTAAACCTGTATGCATTAGTTTTTTTCTGATTAACACAAAAGAAAATATTTTGAGGAATGATGGTAAACCCACAGCAGATAGTGACCATTGACTCCCATAGTAGGAATAAAAAAATGAAGGAATTTTATATGTTAAATGAAAATTATTTCATAATTTACTCATCCTTGTGTTGTTTTAAACGTGTATCCATCATTTTTTTTCTGATTAACACAAAAGAAAATATTTTGAGGAATGATGGTAAACCCACAGCAGATAGTTACCATTGACTCCCATAGTAGGAATAAAAAAATGATGGAATTTTATAGGTTCAATGAAAATTCTTTCATAATTTACTCATCCTTGTGTTGTTTTAAACCTGTATGCATTAGATTTTTTCTGATTAACACAAAAGAAAATATTTTGAGGAATGATGGTAAACCCACAGCAGATAGTGACCATTGACTCCCATAGTAGGAATAAAAAAAAGATGGAATTTTATAGGTTCAATGAAAATTCTTTCATAATTTACTCATCCTCGTGTTGTTTTAAACCTGTATGCATTAGTTTTTTTCTGATTAACACAAAAGAAAATATTTTGAGGAATGATGGTAAACCCACAGCAGATAGTGACCATTGACTCCCATAGTAGGAATAAAAAAAAGATGGAATTTTATAGGTTCAATGAAAATTCTTTCATAATTTACTCATCCTCGTGTTGTTTTAAACCTGTATGCATTAGTTTTTTTCTGATTAACACAAAAGAAAATATTTTGAGGAATGATGGTAAACCCACAGCAGATAGTGACCATTGACTCCCATAGTAGGAATAAAAAAAAGATGGAATTTTATATGTTAAATGAAAATTATTTCATAATTTACTCATCCTTGTGTTGTTTTAAACGTGTATCCATTAGTTTTTTTCTGATTAACACAAAAGAAAATATTTTGAGGAATGATGGTAAACCCACAGCAGATAGTTACCATTGACTCCCATAGTAGGAATAAAAAAATGATGGAATTTTATAGGTTCAATGAAAATTCTTTCATAATTTACTCATCCTTGTGTTGTTTTAAACCTGTATGCATTAGTTTTTTTCTGATTAACACAAAAGAAAATATTTTGAGGAATGATGGTAAACCCACAGCAGATAGTGACCATTGACTCCCATAGTAGGAATAAAAAAAAGATGGAATTTTATAGGTTCAATGAAAATTCTTTCATAATTTACTCATCCTCGTGTTGTTTTAAACCTGTATGCATTAGTTTTTTTCTGATTAACACAAAAGAAAATATTTTGAGGAATGATGGTAAACCCACAGCAGATAGTGACCATTGACTCCCATAGTAGGAATAAAAAAATGATGGAATTTTATGGGTTCAATGAAAAAACTTTCATAATTTACTCATCCTTGTGTTGTTTTAAACCTGTATGCATTAGTTTTTTTCTGATTAACACAAAAGAAAATATTTTGAGGAATGATGGTAAACCCACAGCAGATAGTTACCATTGACTCCCATAGTAGGAATAAAAAAATGATGGAATTTTATAGGTTCAAGAAAAATTATTTCATAATTTACTCATCCTTGTGTTGTTTTAAGCCTGTATGCATTAGTTTTTTTCTGGTTAACACAAAAGAAAATATTTTGAGGAATGATGGTAAACCCACAGCAGATAGTGACCATTGACTCCCATAGTAGGAATAAAAAAATGATGGAATTTTATGGGTTCAATGAAAAAACTTTCATAATTTACTCATCCTTGTGTTGTTTTAAACCTGTATGCATTAGTTTTTTTCTGATTAACACAAAAGAAAATATTTTGAGGAATGATGGTAAACCCACAGCAGATAGTTACCATTGACTCCCATAGTAGGAATAAAAAAATGATGGAATTTTATAGGTTCAATGAAAATTCTTTCATAATTTACTCATCCTTGTTTTGTTTTAAACCTGTATGCATTAGTTTTTTCTGATTAACACAAAAGAAAATATTTTGAGGAATGATGGTAAACCCACAGCAGATAGTGACCATTGACTCCCATAGTAGGAATAAAAAAATGATGGAATTTTATAGGTTCAATGAAAATTCTTTCATTATTTACTCATCGTCGTGTTGTTTTAAACCTGTATGCATTAGTTTTTTTCGGATTAACACAAAAGAAAATATTATGAGGAATGATGGTAAACCCACAGCAGATAGTTTCCATTGACTCCCATAGTAGGAATAAAAAATGATGGAATTTTATAGGTTCAATGAAAATTCTTTCATAATTTACTCATCCTCGTGTTGTTTTAAACCTGTATGCATTAGTTTTTTTCTGATTAACACAAAATAAAACAATTTTGAGGAATGATGGTAAACCCACAGCAGATAGTGACCATTGACTCCCATAGTAGGAATAAAAAAAGATGGAATTTTATAGGTTCAATGAAAATTCTTTCATAATTTACTCATCCTTGTGTTGTTTTAAACCTGTATGCATTAGTTTTTTTCTGATTAACACAATAGAAAATATTTTGAGGAATGATGGTAAACCCACAGCAGATAGTTACCATTGACTCCCATAGTAGGAATAAAAAAATGATGGAATTTTATAGGTTCAAGAAAAATTATTTCATAATTTACTCATCCTTGTGTTGTTTTAAGCCTGTATGCATTAGTTTTTTTCTGGTTAACACAAAAGAAAATATTTTGAGGAATGATGGTAAACCCACAGCAGATAGTGACCATTGACTCCCATAGTAGGAATAAAAAAATGATGGAATTTTATGGGTTCAATGAAAAAACTTTCATAATTTACTCATCCTTGTGTTGTTTTAAACCTGTATGCATTAGTTTTTTTCTGATTAACACAAAAGAAAATATTTTGAGGAATGATGGTAAACCCACAGCAGATAGTTACCATTGACTCCCATAGTAGGAATAAAAAAATGATGGAATTTTATAGGTTCAATGAAAATTCTTTCATAATTTACTCATCCTTGTTTTGTTTTAAACCTGTATGCATTAGTTTTTTCTGATTAACACAAAAGAAAATATTTTGAGGAATGATGGTAAACCCACAGCAGATAGTGACCATTGACTCCCATAGTAGGAATAAAAAAATGATGGAATTTTATAGGTTCAATGAAAATTCTTTCATAATTTACTCATCCTCGTGTTGTTTTAAACCTGTATGCATTAGTTTTTTTCTGATTAACACAAAAGAAAATATTTTGATGAATGATGGTAAACCCACAGCAGATAGTGACCATTGACTCCCATAGTAGGAATAAAAAAAAGATGGAATTTTATAGGTTCAATGAAAATTCTTTCATAATTTACTCATCCTCGTGTTGTTTTAAACCTGTATGCATTAGTTTTTTTCTGATTAACACAAAAGAAAAATATTTTGAGGAATGATGGTAAACCCACAGCAGATAGTGACCATTGACTCCCATAGTAGGAATAAAAAAATGAAGGAATTTTATATGTTAAATGAAAATTATTTCATAATTTACTCATCCTTGTGTTGTTTTAAACGTGTATCCATTAGTTTTTTTCTGATTAACACAAAAGAAAATATTTTGAGGAATGATGGTAAACCCACAGCAGATAGTTACCATTGACTCCCATAGTAGGAATAAAAAAATGATGGAATTTTATAGGTTCAATGAAAATTCTTTCATAATTTACTCATCCTTGTGTTGTTTTAAACCTGTATGCATTAGTTTTTTTCTGATTAACACAAAAGAAAATATTTTGAGGAATGATGGTAAACCCACAGCAGATAGTGACCATTGACTCCCATAGTAGGAATAAAAAAAAGATGGAATTTTATAGGTTCAATGAAAATTCTTTCATAATTTACTCATCCTCGTGTTGTTTTAAACCTGTATGCATTAGTTTTTTTCTGATTAACACAAAAGAAAATATTTTGAGGAATGATGGTAAACCCACAGCAGATAGTGACCATTGACTCCCATAGTAGGAATAAAAAAATGATGGAATTTTATGGGTTCAATGAAAAAACTTTCATAATTTACTCATCCTTGTGTTGTTTTAAACCTGTATGCATTAGTTTTTTTCTGATTAACACAAAAGAAAATATTTTGAGGAATGATGGTAAACCCACAGCAGATAGTTACCATTGACTCCCATAGTAGGAATAAAAAAATGATGGAATTTTATAGGTTCAAGAAAAATTATTTCATAATTTACTCATCCTTGTGTTGTTTTAAGCCTGTATGCATTAGTTTTTTTCTGGTTAACACAAAAGAAAATATTTTGAGGAATGATGGTAAACCCACAGCAGATAGTGACCATTGACTCCCATAGTAGGAATAAAAAAATGATGGAATTTTATGGGTTCAATGAAAAAACTTTCATAATTTACTCATCCTTGTGTTGTTTTAAACCTGTATGCATTAGTTTTTTTCTGATTAACACAAAAGAAAATATTTTGAGGAATGATGGTAAACCCACAGCAGATAGTTACCATTGACTCCCATAGTAGGAATAAAAAAATGATGGAATTTTATAGGTTCAATGAAAATTCTTTCATAATTTACTCATCCTTGTTTTGTTTTAAACCTGTATGCATTAGTTTTTTCTGATTAACACAAAAGAAAATATTTTGAGGAATGATGGTAAACCCACAGCAGATAGTGACCATTGACTCCCATAGTAGGAATAAAAAAATGATGGAATTTTATAGGTTCAATGAAAATTCTTTCATTATTTACTCATCGTCGTGTTGTTTTAAACCTGTATGCATTAGTTTTTTTCGGATTAACACAAAAGAAAATATTATGAGGAATGATGGTAAACCCACAGCAGATAGTTTCCATTGACTCCCATAGTAGGAATAAAAAATGATGGAATTTTATAGGTTCAATGAAAATTCTTTCATAATTTACTCATCCTCGTGTTGTTTTAAACCTGTATGCATTAGTTTTTTTCTGATTAACACAAAATAAAACAATTTTGAGGAATGATGGTAAACCCACAGCAGATAGTGACCATTGACTCCCATAGTAGGAATAAAAAAAGATGGAATTTTATAGGTTCAATGAAAATTCTTTCATAATTTACTCATCCTTGTGTTGTTTTAAACCTGTATGCATTAGTTTTTTTCTGATTAACACAATAGAAAATATTTTGAGGAATGATGGTAAACCCACAGCAGATAGTTACCATTGACTCCCATAGTAGGAATAAAAAAATGATGGAATTTTATAGGTTCAATGAAAATTCTTTCATAATTTACTCATCCTTGTTTTGTTTTAAACCTGTATGCATTAGTTTTTTCTGATTAACACAAAAGAAAATATTTTGAGGAATGATGGTAAACCCACAGCAGATAGTGACCATTGACTCCCATAGTAGGAATAAAAAAATGATGGAATTTTATAGGTTCAATGAAAATTCTTTCATAATTTACTCATCCTCGTGTTGTTTTAAACCTGTATGCATTAGTTTTTTTCTGATTAACACAAAAGAAAATATTTTGATGAATGATGGTAAACCCACAGCAGATAGTGACCATTGACTCCCATAGTAGGAATAAAAAAAAGATGGAATTTTATAGGTTCAATGAAAATTCTTTCATAATTTACTCATCCTCGTGTTGTTTTAAACCTGTATGCATTAGTTTTTTTCTGATTAACACAAAAGAAAAATATTTTGAGGAATGATGGTAAACCCACAGCAGATAGTGACCATTGACTCCCATAGTAGGAATAAAAAAATGAAGGAATTTTATATGTTAAATGAAAATTATTTCATAATTTACTCATCCTTGTGTTGTTTTAAACGTGTATCCATTAGTTTTTTTCTGATTAACACAAAAGAAAATATTTTGAGGAATGATGGTAAACCCACAGCAGATAGTTACCATTGAATCCCAGAGTAGGAATAAAAAAATGATGGAATTTTATAGGTTCAATGAAAATTCTTTCATAATTTACTCATCCTTGTGTTGTTTTAAACCTGTATGCATTAGTTTTTTTCTGATTAACACAAAAGAAAATATTTTGAGGAATGATGGTAAACCCACAGCAGATAGTGACCATTGACTCCCATAGTAGGAATAAAAAAATGAAGGAATTTTATATGTTAAATGAAAATTATTTCATAATTTACTCATCCTTGTGTTGTTTTAAACGTGTATCCATTAGTTTTTTTCTGATTAACACAAAAGAAAATATTTTGAGGAATGATGGTAAACCCACAGCAGATAGTTACCATTGACTCCCATAGTAGGAATAAAAAAATGATGGAATTTTATAGGTTCAATGAAAATTCTTTCATAATTTACTCATCCTTGTGTTGTTTTAAACCTGTATGCATTAGATTTTTTCTGATTAACACAAAAGAAAATATTTTGAGGAATGATGGTAAACCCACAGCAGATAGTGACCATTGACTCCCATAGTAGGAATAAAAAAAAGATGGAATTTTATAGGTTCAATGAAAATTCTTTCATAATTTACTCATCCTCGTGTTGTTTTAAACCTGTATGCATTAGTTTTTTTCTGATTAACACAAAAGAAAATATTTTGAGGAATGATGGTAAACCCACAGCAGATAGTGACCATTGACTCCCATAGTAGGAATAAAAAAAAGATGGAATTTTATAGGTTCAATGAAAATTCTTTCATAATTTACTCATCCTCGTGTTGTTTTAAACCTGTATGCATTAGTTTTTTCTGATTAACACAAAAGAAAATATTTTGAGGAATGATGGTAAACCCACAGCAGATAGTGACCATTGACTCCCATAGTAGGAATAAAAAAATGAAGGAATTTTATATGTTAAATGAAAATTATTTCATAATTTACTCATCCTTGTGTTGTTTTAAACGTGTATGCATTAGTTTTTTTCTGATTAACACAAAAGAAAATATTTTGAGGAATGATGGTAAACCCACAGCAGATAGTGACCATTGACTCCCATAGTAGGAATAAAAAAATGATGGAATTTTATAGGTTCAATGAAAATTCTTTCATAATTTACTCATCCTTGTGTTGTTTTAAACCTGTATGCATTAGTTTTTTTCTGATTAACACAAAATAAAATATTTTGGGGAATGATGGTAAACCCACAGCAGATAGTGACCATTGACTCCCATAGTAGGAATAAAAAAAGATGGAATTTTATATGTTAAATGAAAATTCTTTCATAATTTACTCATCCTCGTGTTGTTTTAAACCTGTATGCATTAGTTTTTTCTGATTAACACAAAAGAAAATATTTTGAGGAATGATGGTAAACCCACAGCAGATAGTGACCATTGACTCCCATAGTAGGAATAAAAAAATGATGGAATTTTATAGGTTCAATGAAAATTCTTTCATAATTTACTCATCCTTGTGTTGTTTTAAACCTGTATGCATTAGTTTTTTTCTGATTAACACAAAAGAAAATATTTTGAGGAATGATGGTAAACCCACAGCAGATAGTGACCATTGACTCCCATAGTAGGAATAAAAAAAAGATGGAATTTTATAGGTTCAATGAAAATTCTTTCATAATTTACTCATCCTCGTGTTGTTTTAAACCTGTATGCATTAGTTTTTTTCTGATTAACACAAAAGAAAATATTTTGAGGAATGATGGTAAACCCACAGCAGATAGTGACCATTGACTCCCATAGTAGGAAAAAAAATGAAGGAATTTTATATGTTAAATGAAAATTCTTTCATAATTTACTCATCCTTGTGTTGTTTTAAACCTGTATGCATTAGTTTTTTTCTGATTAACACAAAATAAAAAAATTTTGAGGAATGATGGTAAACCCACAGCAGATAGTTACCATTGACTCCCATAGTAGGAATAAAAAAATGATGGAATTTTATAGGTTCAATGAAAATTCTTTCATAATTTACTCATCCTTGTGTTGTTTTAAACCTGTATGCATTAGTTTTTTCTGATTAACACAAAAGAAAATATTTTGAGGAATGATGGTAAACCCACAGCAGATAGTGACCATTGACTCCCATAGTAGGAATAAAAAAATGATGGAATTTTATAGGTTCAATGAAAATTCTTTCATAATTTACTCATCCTTGTGTTGTTTTAAACCTGTATGCATTAGTTTTTTTCTGATTAACACAAAAGAAAATATTTTGAGGAATGATGGTAAACCCACAGCAGATAGTGACCATTGACTCCCATAGTAGGAATAAAAAAAGATGGAATTTTATAGGTTCAATGAAAACTCTTTCATAATTTACTCATCCTCGTGTTGTTTTAAACCTGTATGCATTAGTTTTTTTCTGATTAACACAAAAGAAAATATTTTGAGGAATGATGGTAAACCCACAGCAGATAGTGACCATTGACTCCCATAGTAGGAATAAAAAAATGAAGGAATTTTATATGTTAAATGAAAATTATTTCATAATTTACTCATCCTTGTGTTGTTTTAAACGTGTATCCATTAGTTTTTTTCTGATTAACACAAAAGAAAATATTTTGAGGAATGATGGTAAACCCACAGCAGATAGTTACCATTGACTCCCATAGTAGGAATAAAAAAATGATGGAATTTTATAGGTTCAATGAAAATTCTTTCATAATTTACTCATCCTTGTGTTGTTTTAAACATGTATGCATTAGTTTTTTTCTGATTAACACAAAAGAAAATATTTTGAGGAATGATGGTAAACCCACAGCAGATAGTGACCATTGACTCCCATAGTAGGAATAAAAAAAAGATGGAATTTTATAGGTTCAATGAAAATTCTTTCATAATTTACTCATCCTCGTGTTGTTTTAAACCTGTATGCATTAGTTTTTTTCTGATTAACACAAAAGAAAATATTTTGAGGAATGATGGTAAACCCACAGCAGTTAGTGACCATTGACTCCCATAGTAGGAATAAAAAAAAGATGGAATTTTATAGGTTCAATGAAAATTCTTTCATAATTTACTCATCCTCGTGTTGTTTTAAACCTGTATGCATTAGTTTTTTCTGATTAACACAAAATAAAATATTTTGAGGAATGATGGTAAACCCACAGCAGATAGTGACCATTGACTCCCATAGTAGGAATAAAAAAAGATGGAATTTTATATGTTAAATGAAAATTCTTTCATAATTTACTCATCCTCGTGTTGTTTTAAACCTGTATGCATTAGTTTTTTCTGATTAACACAAAAGAAAATATTTTGAGGAATGATGGTAAACCCACAGCAGATAGTGACCATTGACTCCCATAGTAGGAATAAAAAAAAGATGGAATTTTATAGGTTCAATGAAAATTCTTTCATAATTTACTCATCCTCGTGTTGTTTTAAACCTGTATGCATTAGTTTTTTTCTGATTAACACAAAATAAAATATTTTGAGGAATGATGGTAAACCCACAGCAGATAGTGACCATTGACTCCCATAGTAGGAATAAAAAAAAGATGGAATTTTATAGGTTCAATTAAAATTCTTTCATAATTTACTCATCCTCGTGTTGTTTTAAACCTGTATGCATTAGTTTTTTCTGATTAACACAAAGGAAAATATTTTGAGGAATGATGGTAAACCCAAAGCAGATAGTGACCATTGACTCCCATAGTAGGAATAAAAAAATGATGGAATTTTATAGGTTCAATGAAAATTCTTTCATAATTTACTCATCCTTGTGTTGTTTTTAACCTGTATGCATTAGTTTTTTTCTGATTAACACAAAATAAAATATTTTGAGGAATGATGGTAAACCCACAGCAGATAGTGACCATTGACTCCCATAGTAGGAATAAAAAATGATGGAATTTTATAGGTTCAATGAAAATTCTTTCATAATTTACTCATCCTTGTGTTGTTTTAAACCTGTATGCATTAGTTTTTTTCTGATTAACACAAAAGAAAATATTTTGAGGAATGATGGTAAACCCACAGCAGATAGTTACCATTGACTCCCATAGTAGGAATAAAAAAATGATGGAATTTTATAGGTTCAAGAAAAATTATTTCATAATTTACTCATCCTTGTGTTGTTTTAAGCCTGTATGCATTAGTTTTTTTCTGATTAACACAAAAGAAAATATTTTGAGGAATGATGGTAAACCCACAGCAGATAGTGACCATTGACTCCCATAGTAGGAATAAAAAAATGATGGAATTTTATGGGTTCAATGAAAAAACTTTCATAATTTACTCATTCTTGTGTTGTATTAAACCTGTATGCATTAGTTTTTTCTGATTAACACAAAAGAAAATATTTTGAGGAATGATGGTAAACCCACAGCAGATAGTGACCATTGACTCCCATAGTAGGAATAAAAAAATGATGGAATTTTATAGGTTCAAGAAAAATTATTTCATAATTTACTCATCCTTGTGTTGTTTTAAGCCTGTATGCATTAGTTTTTTTCTGATTAACACAAAAGAAAATATTTTGAGGAATGATGGTAAACCCACAGCAGATAGTTACCATTGACTCCCATAGTAGGAATAAAAAAATGATGGAATTTTATAGGTTCAATGAAAATTCTTTCATAATTTACTCATCCTTGTGTTGTATTAAACCTGTATGCATTAGTTTTTTCTGATTAACACAAAAGAAAATATTTTGAGGAATGATGGTAAACCCACAGCAGATAGTGACCATTGACTCCCATAGTAGGAATAAAAAAATGATGGAATTTTATAGGTTCAATGAAAATTCTTTCATAATTTACTCATCCTCGTGTTGTTTTAAACCTGTATGCATTAGTTTTTTTCTGATTAACACAAAAGAAAATATTTTGAGGAATGATGGTAAACCCACAGCAGATAGTGACCATTGACTCCCATAGTAGGAATAAAAAAAAGATGGAATTTTATAGGTTCAATGAAAATTCTTTCATAATTTACTCATCCTCGTGTTGTTTTAAACCTGTATGCATTAGTTTTTTCTGATTAACACAAAAGAAAATATTTTGAGGAATGATGGTAAACCCACAGCAGATAGTGACCATTGACTCCCATAGTAGGAAAAAAAAAGATGGAATTTTATAGGTTCAATGAAAATTCTTTCATAATTTACTCATCCTCGTGTTGTTTTAAACCTGTATGCATTAGTTTTTTTCTGATTAACACAAAAGAAAATATTTTGAGGAATGATGGTAAACCCACAGCAGATAGTGACCATTGACTCCCATAGTAGGAATAAAAAAATGAAGGAATTTTATATGTTAAATGAAAATTATTTCATAATTTACTCATCCTTGTGTTGTTTTAAACGTGTATCCATTAGTTTTTTTCTGATTAACACAAAAGAAAATATTTTGAGGAATGATGGTAAACCCACAGCAGATAGTGACCATTGACTCCCATAGTAGGAATAAAAAATGATGGAATTTTATAGGTTCAATGAAAATTCTTTCATAATTTACTCATCCTCGTGTTGTTTTAAACCTGTATGCATTAGTTTTTTCTGATTAACACAAAAGAAAATATTTTGAGGAATGATGGTAAACCCACAGCAGATAGTGACCATTGACTCCCATAGTAGGAATAAAAAAATGATGGAATTTTATAGGTACCATCAACTGTGTGCTAATTATATATATTTTTTAATATTTTCTTCATCATTTATCAAGATACTTCTAAATAATTTTTTTCCTACTATGGAAGTCAATGGTAATTTATTTCATTATTTGCTTTGCAGGCTTGCAGAGCTGATATGATGACGACTTAAACATCCTCGACACAACTGAAGGAACAACTTAAAGAGATTGTTCAATGAAAATTATTTCATTATTTACTCATCGTCGTGTTGTTTTAAACCTGTATGCATTAGTTTTTTTCGGATTAACACAAAAGAAAATATTATGAGGAATGATGGTAAACCCACAGCAGATAGTTACCAATGACTCCCATAGTAGGAATAAAAAAATGATGGAATTTTATAGGTTCAAGAAAAATTCTTTCATAATTTACTCATCCTTGTGTTGTTTTAAACCTGTATGCATTAGTTTTTTTCTGATTAACACAAAAGAAAATATTTTGAGGAATGATGGTAAACCCACAGCAGATAGTGACCATTGACTCCCATAGTAGGAATAAAAAAATGATGGAATTTTATAGGTTCAATGAAAATTCTTTCATAATTTACTCATCCTTGTGTTGTTTTAAACCTGTATGCATTAGTTTTTTTCTGATTAACACACAATAAAAAAAATTTGAGGAATGATGGTAAACCCACAGCAGATAGTTACCATTGACTCCCATAGGAGGAATAAAAAAATGAAGGAATTTTATATGTTAAAAGAAAATTCTTTCATAATTTACTCATCCTCGTGTTGTTTTAAACCTGTATGCATTAGTTTTTTCTGATTAACACAAAAGAAAATATTTTGAGGAATGATGGTAAACCCACAGCAGATAGTGACCATTGACTCCCATAGTAGGAATAAAAAAATGAAGGAATTTTATATGTTAAATGAAAATTCTTTCATAATTTACTCATCCTTGTGTTGTTTTAAACCTGTATGCATTAGTATTTTTCAGATTAACACAAAATAAAAAAATTTTGAGGAATGATGGTAAACCCACAGCAGATAGTGACCATTGACTCCCATAGTAGGAATAAAAAAATGATGGAATTTTATGGGTTCAATGAAAAAACTTTCATAATTTACTCATCCTTGGGTTGTTTTAAACCTGTATGCATTAGTTTTTTTCTGATTAACACAAAAGAAAATATTTTGAGGAATGATGGTAAACCCACAGCAGATAGTGACCATTGACTCCCATAGTAGGAATAAAAAAATGATGGAATTTTATGGGTTCAATGAAAAAACTTTCATAATTTACTCATCCTTGGGTTGTTTTAAACCTGTATGCATTAGTTTTTTTCTGATTAACACAAAAGAAAATATTTTGAGGAATGATGGTAAACCCACAGCAGATAGTGACCATTGACTCCCATAGTAGGAATAAAAAAAATGATGGAATTTTATAGGTTCAATGAAAATTCTTTCATAATTTACTCATCCTCGTGTTGTTTTAAACCTGTATGCATTAGTTTTTTTCGGATTAACACAAAAGAAAATATTTTGAGGAATGATGGTAAACCCACAGCAGATAGTGACCATTGACTCCCATAGTAGGAATAAAAAAAAGATGGAATTTTATAGGTTCAATGAAAATTCTTTCATAATTTACTCATCCTCGTGTTGTTTTAAACCTGTATGCATTAGTTTTTTCTGATTAACACAAAAGAAAATATTTTGAGGAATGATGGTAAACCCACAGCAGATAGTGACCATTGACTCCCATAGTAGGAATAAAAAAAATGATGGAATTTTATATGTTAAATGAAAATTCTTTCATAATTTACTCATCCTCGTGTTGTTTTAAACCTGTATGCATTAGTTTTTTCTGATTAACACAAAAGAAAATATTATGAGGAATGATGGTAAACCCACAGCAGATAGTTTCCATTGACTCCCATAGTAGGAATAAAAAAATGAAGGAATTTTATAGGTTCAATGAAAATTCTTTCATAATTTACTCATCCTTGTGTTGTTTTAAACGTGTATGCATTAGTTTTTTACTGATTAACACAAAATAAAATATTTTGAGGAATGATGGTAAACCCACAGCAGATAGTGACCATTGACTCCCATAGTAGGAATAAAAAATGATGGAATTTTATAGGTTCAATGAAAATTCTTTCATAATTTACTCATCCTCGTGTTGTTTTAAACCTGTATGCATTAGTTTTTTCTGATTAACACAAAAGAAAATATTTTGAGGAATGATGGTAAACCCACAGCAGATAGTGACCATTGACTCCCATAGTAGGAATAAAAAAATGATGGAATTTTATAGGTACCATCAACTGTGTGCTAATTATATATATTTTTTAATATTTTCTTCATCATTTATCAAGATACTTCTAAATAATTTTTTTCCTACTATGGAAGTCAATGGTAATTTATTTCATTATTTGCTTTGCAGGCTTGCAGAGCTGATATGATGACGACTTAAACATCCTCGACACAACTGAAGGAACAACTTAAAGAGATTGTTCAATGAAAATTATTTCATTATTTACTCATCGTCGTGTTGTTTTAAACCTGTATGCATTAGTTTTTTTCGGATTAACACAAAAGAAAATATTATGAGGAATGATGGTAAACCCACAGCAGATAGTTACCAATGACTCCCATAGTAGGAATAAAAAAATGATGGAATTTTATAGGTTCAAGAAAAATTCTTTCATAATTTACTCATCCTTGTGTTGTTTTAAACCTGTATGCATTAGTTTTTTTCTGATTAACACAAAAGAAAATATTTTGAGGAATGATGGTAAACCCACAGCAGATAGTGACCATTGACTCCCATAGTAGGAATAAAAAAATGATGGAATTTTATAGGTTCAATGAAAATTCTTTCATAATTTACTCATCCTTGTGTTGTTTTAAACCTGTATGCATTAGTTTTTTTCTGATTAACACACAATAAAAAAAATTTGAGGAATGATGGTAAACCCACAGCAGATAGTTACCATTGACTCCCATAGGAGGAATAAAAAAATGAAGGAATTTTATATGTTAAAAGAAAATTCTTTCATAATTTACTCATCCTCGTGTTGTTTTAAACCTGTATGCATTAGTTTTTTCTGATTAACACAAAAGAAAATATTTTGAGGAATGATGGTAAACCCACAGCAGATAGTGACCATTGACTCCCATAGTAGGAATAAAAAAATGAAGGAATTTTATATGTTAAATGAAAATTCTTTCATAATTTACTCATCCTTGTGTTGTTTTAAACCTGTATGCATTAGTTTTTTTCTGATTAACACAAAATAAAAAAATTTTGAGGAATGATGGTAAACCCACAGCAGATAGTTACCATTGACTCCCATAGTAGGAATAAAAAACTGATGGAATTTTATAGGTTCAATGAAAATTCTTTCATAATTTACTCATCCTTGTGTTGTTTTAAACCTGTATGCATTAGTTTTTTTCTGATTAACACAAAATAAAATATTTTGAGGAATGATGGTAAACCCACAGCAGATAGTGACCATTGACTCCCATAGTAGGAATAAAAAATGATGGAATTTTATAGGTTCAATGAAAATTCTTTCATAATTTACTCATCCTTGTGTTGTTTTAAACCTGTATGCATTAGTTTTTTTCTGATTAACACAAAAGAAAATATTTTGAGGAATGATGGTAAACCCACAGCAGATAGTGACCATTGACTCCCATAGTAGGAATAAAAAAATGATGGAATTTTATGGGTTCAATGAAAAAACTTTCATAATTTACTCATCCTTGGGTTGTTTTAAACCTGTATGCATTAGTTTTTTTCTGATTAACACAAAAGAAAATATTTTGAGGAATGATGGTAAACCCACAGCAGATAGTGACCATTGACTCCCATAGTAGGAATAAAAAAATGATGGAATTTTATAGGTTCAATGAAAATTCTTTCATAATTTACTCATCCTCGTGTTGTTTTAAACCTGTATGCATTAGTTTTTTTCTGATTAACACAAAAGAAAATATTTTGAGGAATGATGGTAAACCCACAGCAGATAGTGACCATTGACTCCCATAGTAGGAATAAAAAAAAGATGGAATTTTATAGGTTCAATGAAAATTCTTTCATAATTTACTCATCCTCGTGTTGTTTTAAACCTGTATGCATTAGTTTTTTCTGATTAACACAAAAGAAAATATTTTGAGGAATGATGGTAAACCCACAGCAGATAGTGACCATTGACTCCCATAGTAGGAATAAAAAAAATGATGGAATTTTATATGTTAAATGAAAATTCTTTCATAATTTACTCATCCTCGTGTTGTTTTAAACCTGTATGCATTAGTTTTTTCTGATTAACACAAAAGAAAATATTATGAGGAATGATGGTAAACCCACAGCAGATAGTTTCCATTGACTCCCATAGTAGGAATAAAAAAATGATGGAATTTTATAGGTTCAATGAAAATTCTTTCATAATTTACTCATCCTCGTGTTGTTTTAAACCTGTATGCATTAGTTTTTTTCTGATTAACACAAAATAAAAAAATTTTGAGGAATGATGGTAAACCCACAGCAGATAGTGACCATTGACTCCCATAGTAGGAATAAAAAATGATGGAATTTTATAGGTTCAATGAAAATTCTTTCATAATTTACTCATCCTTGTGTTGTTTTAAACGTGTATGCATTAGTTTTTTACTGATTAACACAAAATAAAATATTTTGAGGAATGATGGTAAACCCACAGCAGATAGTGACCATTGACTCCCATAGTAGGAATAAAAAATGATGGAATTTTATAGGTTCAATGAAAATTCTTTCATAATTTACTCATCCTTGTGTTGTTTTAAACCTGTATGCATTAGTTTTTTTCTGATTAACACACAATAAAAAAAATTTGAGGAATGATGGTAAACCCACAGCAGATAGTTACCATTGACTCCCATAGGAGGAATAAAAAAATGAAGGAATTTTATATGTTAAAAGAAAATTCTTTCATAATTTACTCATCCTCGTGTTGTTTTAAACCTGTATGCATTAGTTTTTTCTGATTAACACAAAAGAAAATATTTTGAGGAATGATGGTAAACCCACAGCAGATAGTGACCATTGACTCCCATAGTAGGAATAAAAAAATGAAGGAATTTTATATGTTAAATGAAAATTCTTTCATAATTTACTCATCCTTGTGTTGTTTTAAACCTGTATGCATTAGTATTTTTCTGATTAACACAAAATAAAAAAATTTTGAGGAATGATGGTAAACCCACAGCAGATAGTTACCATTGACTCCCATAGTAGGAATAAAAAACTGATGGAATTTTATAGGTTCAATGAAAATTCTTTCATAATTTACTCATCCTTGTGTTGTTTTAAACCTGTATGCATTAGTTTTTTTCTGATTAACACAAAATAAAATATTTTGAGGAATGATGGTAAACCCACAGCAGATAGTGACCATTGACTCCCATAGTAGGAATAAAAAATGATGGAATTTTATAGGTTCAATGAAAATTCTTTCATAATTTACTCATCCTTGTGTTGTTTTAAACCTGTATGCATTAGTTTTTTTCTGATTAACACAAAAGAAAATATTTTGAGGAATGATGGTAAACCCACAGCAGATAGTGACCATTGACTCCCATAGTAGGAATAAAAAAATGATGGAATTTTATGGGTTCAATGAAAAAACTTTCATAATTTACTCATCCTTGGGTTGTTTTAAACCTGTATGCATTAGTTTTTTTCTGATTAACACAAAAGAAAATATTTTGAGGAATGATGGTAAACCCACAGCAGATAGTGACCATTGACTCCCATAGTAGGAATAAAAAAATGATGGAATTTTATAGGTTCAATGAAAATTCTTTCATAATTTACTCATCCTCGTGTTGTTTTAAACCTGTATGCATTAGTTTTTTTCGGATTAACACAAAAGAAAATATTTTGAGGAATGATGGTAAACCCACAGCAGATAGTGACCATTGACTCCCATAGTAGGAATAAAAAAAAGATGGAATTTTATAGGTTCAATGAAAATTCTTTCATAATTTACTCATCCTCGTGTTGTTTTAAACCTGTATGCATTAGTTTTTTCTGATTAACACAAAAGAAAATATTTTGAGGAATGATGGTAAACCCACAGCAGATAGTGACCATTGACTCCCATAGTAGGAATAAAAAAAATGATGGAATTTTATATGTTAAATGAAAATTCTTTCATAATTTACTCATCCTCGTGTTGTTTTAAACCTGTATGCATTAGTTTTTTCTGATTAACACAAAAGAAAATATTATGAGGAATGATGGTAAACCCACAGCAGATAGTTTCCATTGACTCCCATAGTAGGAATAAAAAAATGAAGGAATTTTATAGGTTCAATGAAAATTCTTTCATAATTTACTCATCCTCGTGTTGTTTTAAACCTGTATGCATTAGTTTTTTTCTGATTAACACAAAATAAAAAAATTTTGAGGAATGATGGTAAACCCACAGCAGATAGTGACCATTGACTCCCATAGTAGGAATAAAAAATGATGGAATTTTATAGGTTCAATGAAAATTCTTTCATAATTTACTCATCCTTGTGTTGTTTTAAACGTGTATGCATTAGTTTTTTACTGATTAACACAAAATAAAATATTTTGAGGAATGATGGTAAACCCACAGCAGATAGTGACCATTGACTCCCATAGTAGGAATAAAAAATGATGGAATTTTATAGGTTCAATGAAAATTCTTTCATAATTTACTCATCCTCGTGTTGTTTTAAACCTGTATGCATTAGTTTTTTCTGATTAACACAAAAGAAAATATTTTGAGGAATGATGGTAAACCCACAGCAGATAGTGACCATTGACTCCCATAGTAGGAATAAAAAAATGATGGAATTTTATAGGTACCATCAACTGTGTGCTAATTATATATATTTTTTAATATTTTCTTCATCATTTATCAAGATACTTCTAAATAATTTTTTTCCTACTATGGAAGTCAATGGTAATTTATTTCATTATTTGCTTTGCAGGCTTGCAGAGCTGATATGATGACGACTTAAACATCCTCGACACAACTGAAGGAACAACTTAAAGAGATTGTTCAATGAAAATTATTTCATTATTTACTCATCGTCGTGTTGTTTTAAACCTGTATGCATTAGTTTTTTTCGGATTAACACAAAAGAAAATATTATGAGGAATGATGGTAAACCCACAGCAGATAGTTACCAATGACTCCCATAGTAGGAATAAAAAAATGATGGAATTTTATAGGTTCAAGAAAAATTCTTTCATAATTTACTCATCCTTGTGTTGTTTTAAACCTGTATGCATTAGTTTTTTTCTGATTAACACAAAAGAAAATATTTTGAGGAATGATGGTAAACCCACAGCAGATAGTGACCATTGACTCCCATAGTAGGAATAAAAAAATGATGGAATTTTATAGGTTCAATGAAAATTCTTTCATAATTTACTCATCCTTGTGTTGTTTTAAACCTGTATGCATTAGTTTTTTTCTGATTAACACACAATAAAAAAAATTTGAGGAATGATGGTAAACCCACAGCAGATAGTTACCATTGACTCCCATAGGAGGAATAAAAAAATGAAGGAATTTTATATGTTAAAAGAAAATTCTTTCATAATTTACTCATCCTCGTGTTGTTTTAAACCTGTATGCATTAGTTTTTTCTGATTAACACAAAAGAAAATATTTTGAGGAATGATGGTAAACCCACAGCAGATAGTGACCATTGACTCCCATAGTAGGAATAAAAAAATGAAGGAATTTTATATGTTAAATGAAAATTCTTTCATAATTTACTCATCCTTGTGTTGTTTTAAACCTGTATGCATTAGTTTTTTTCTGATTAACACAAAATAAAAAAATTTTGAGGAATGATGGTAAACCCACAGCAGATAGTTACCATTGACTCCCATAGTAGGAATAAAAAACTGATGGAATTTTATAGGTTCAATGAAAATTCTTTCATAATTTACTCATCCTTGTGTTGTTTTAAACCTGTATGCATTAGTTTTTTTCTGATTAACACAAAATAAAATATTTTGAGGAATGATGGTAAACCCACAGCAGATAGTGACCATTGACTCCCATAGTAGGAATAAAAAATGATGGAATTTTATAGGTTCAATGAAAATTCTTTCATAATTTACTCATCCTTGTGTTGTTTTAAACCTGTATGCATTAGTTTTTTTCTGATTAACACAAAAGAAAATATTTTGAGGAATGATGGTAAACCCACAGCAGATAGTGACCATTGACTCCCATAGTAGGAATAAAAAAATGATGGAATTTTATGGGTTCAATGAAAAAACTTTCATAATTTACTCATCCTTGGGTTGTTTTAAACCTGTATGCATTAGTTTTTTTCTGATTAACACAAAAGAAAATATTTTGAGGAATGATGGTAAACCCACAGCAGATAGTGACCATTGACTCCCATAGTAGGAATAAAAAAATGATGGAATTTTATAGGTTCAATGAAAATTCTTTCATAATTTACTCATCCTCGTGTTGTTTTAAACCTGTATGCATTAGTTTTTTTCTGATTAACACAAAAGAAAATATTTTGAGGAATGATGGTAAACCCACAGCAGATAGTGACCATTGACTCCCATAGTAGGAATAAAAAAAAGATGGAATTTTATAGGTTCAATGAAAATTCTTTCATAATTTACTCATCCTCGTGTTGTTTTAAACCTGTATGCATTAGTTTTTTCTGATTAACACAAAAGAAAATATTTTGAGGAATGATGGTAAACCCACAGCAGATAGTGACCATTGACTCCCATAGTAGGAATAAAAAAAATGATGGAATTTTATATGTTAAATGAAAATTCTTTCATAATTTACTCATCCTCGTGTTGTTTTAAACCTGTATGCATTAGTTTTTTCTGATTAACACAAAAGAAAATATTATGAGGAATGATGGTAAACCCACAGCAGATAGTTTCCATTGACTCCCATAGTAGGAATAAAAAAATGATGGAATTTTATAGGTTCAATGAAAATTCTTTCATAATTTACTCATCCTCGTGTTGTTTTAAACCTGTATGCATTAGTTTTTTTCTGATTAACACAAAATAAAAAAATTTTGAGGAATGATGGTAAACCCACAGCAGATAGTGACCATTGACTCCCATAGTAGGAATAAAAAAATGATGGAATTTTATAGGTTCAATGAAAATTCTTTCATAATTTACTCATCCTTGTGTTGTTTTAAACCTGTATGCATTAGTTTTTTTCTGATTAACACAAAATAAAATATTTTGAGGAATGATGGTAAACCCACAGCAGATAGTTACCATTGACTCCCATAGTAGGAATAAAAAAATGATGGAATTTTATAGGTTCAAGAAAAATTATTTCATAATTTACTCATCCTTGTGTTGTTTTAAACCTGTATGCATTAGTTTTTTTCTGATTAACACAATAGAAAATATTTTGAGGAATGATGGTAAACCCACAGCAGATAGTGACCATTGACTCCCATAGTAGGAATAAAAAAAAGATGGAATTTTATAGGTTCAATGAAAATTCTTTCATTATTTACTCATCGTCGTGTTGTTTTAAACCTGTATGCATTAGTTTTTTTCGGATTAACACAAAAGAAAATATTATGAGGAATGATGGTAAACCCACAGCAGATAGTTTCCATTGACTCCCATAGTAGGAATAAAAAATGATGGAATTTTATAGGTTCAATGAAAATTCTTTCATAATTTACTCATCCTTGTGTTGTTTTAAACCTGTATGCATTAGTTTTTTTCAGATTAACACAATAGAAAATATTTTGAGGAATGATGGTAAACCCACAGCAGATAGTTACCATTGACTCCCATAGTAGGAATAAAAAAATGATGGAATTTTATAGGTTCAAGAAAAATTATTTCATAATTTACTCATCCTTGTGTTGTTTTAAGCCTGTATGCATTAGTTTTTTTCTGGTTAACACAAAAGAAAATATTTTGAGGAATGATGGTAAACCCACAGCAGATAGTTACCATTGACTCCCATAGTAGGAATAAAAAAATGATGGAATTTTATAGGTTCAATGAAAATTCTTTCATAATTTACTCATCCTTGTTTTGTTTTAAACCTGAATGCATTAGTTTTTTCTGATTAACACAAAAGAAAATATTTTGAGGAATAATGGTAAACCCACAGCAGATAGTGACCATTGACTCCCATAGTAGGAATAAAAAAATGATGGAATTTTATAGGTTCAATGAAAATTCTTTCATAATTTACTCATCCTCGTGTTGTTTTAAACCTGTATGCATTAGTTTTTTTCTGATTAACACAAAAGAAAATATTTTGATGAATGATGGTAAACCCACAGCAGATAGTGACCATTGACTCCCATAGTAGGAATAAAAAAAAGATGGAATTTTATAGGTTCAATGAAAATTCTTTCATAATTTACTCATCCTCGTGTTGTTTTAAACCTGTATGCATTAGTTTTTTTCTGATTAACACAAAAGAAAAATATTTTGAGGAATGATGGTAAACCCACAGCAGATAGTGACCATTGACTCCCATAGTAGGAATAAAAAAATGAAGGAATTTTATATGTTAAATGAAAATTATTTCATAATTTACTCATCCTTGTGTTGTTTTAAACGTGTATCCATTAGTTTTTTTCTGATTAACACAAAAGAAAATATTTTGAGGAATGATGGTAAACCCACAGCAGATAGTTACCATTGACTCCCATAGTAGGAATAAAAAAATGATGGAATTTTATAGGTTCAATGAAAATTCTTTCATAATTTACTCATCCTTGTTTTGTTTTAAACCTGAATGCATTAGTTTTTTCTGATTAACACAAAAGAAAATATTTTGAGGAATGATGGTAAACCCACAGCAGATAGTGACCATTGACTCCCATAGTAGGAATAAAAAAATGATGGAATTTTATAGGTTCAATGAAAATTCTTTCATAATTTATTCATCCTCGTGTTGTTTTAAACCTGTATGCATTAGTTTTTTTCTGATTAACACAAAAGAAAATATTTTGATGAATGATGGTAAACCCACAGCAGATAGTGACCATTGACTCCCATAGTAGGAATAAAAAAAAGATGGAATTTTATAGGTTCAATGAAAATTCTTTCATAATTTACTCATCCTCGTGTTGTTTTAAACCTGTATGCATTAGTTTTTTTCTGATTAACACAAAAGAAAAATATTTTGAGGAATGATGGTAAACCCACAGCAGATAGTGACCATTGACTCCCATAGTAGGAATAAAAAAATGAAGGAATTTTATATGTTAAATGAAAATTATTTCATAATTTACTCATCCTTGTGTTGTTTTAAACGTGTATCCATTAGTTTTTTTCTGATTAACACAAAAGAAAATATTTTGAGGAATGATGGTAAACCCACAGCAGATAGTTACCATTGACTCCCATAGTAGGAATAAAAAAATGATGGAATTTTATAGGTTCAATGAAAATTCTTTCATAATTTACTCATCCTTGTGTTGTTTTAAACCTGTATGCATTAGTTTTTTTCTGATTAACACAAAAGAAAATATTTTGAGGAATGATGGTAAACCCACAGCAGATAGTGACCATTGACTCCTATAGTAGGAATAAAAAAATGAAGGAATTTTATATGTTAAATGAAAATTATTTCATAATTTACTCATCCTTGTGTTGTTTTAAACGTGTATCCATTAGTTTTTTTCTGATTAACACAAAAGAAAATATTTTGAGGAATGATGGTAAACCCACAGCAGATAGTTACCATTGACTCCCATAGTAGGAATAAAAAAATGATGGAATTTTATAGGTTCAATGAAAATTCTTTCATAATTTACTCATCCTTGTGTTGTTTTAAACCTGTATGCATTAGTTTTTTTCTGATTAACACAAAATAAAATATTTTGAGGAATGATGGTAAACCCACAGCAGATAGTGACCATTGACTCCCATAGTAGGAATAAAAAAATGAAGGAATTTTATATGTTAAATGAAAATTATTTCATAATTTACTCATCCTTGTGTTGTTTTAAACGTGTATCCATTAGTTTTTTTCTGATTAACACAAAAGAAAATATTTTGAGGAATGATGGTAAACCCACAGCAGATAGTTACCATTGACTCCCATAGTAGGAATAAAAAAATGATGGAATTTTATAGGTTCAATGAAAATTCTTTCATAATTTACTCATCCTTGTGTTGTTTTAAACCTGTATGCATTAGATTTTTTCTGATTAACACAAAAGAAAATATTTTGAGGAATGATGGTAAACCCACAGCAGATAGTGACCATTGACTCCCATAGTAGGAATAAAAAAAAGATGGAATTTTATAGGTTCAATGAAAATTCTTTCATAATTTACTCATCCTCGTGTTGTTTTAAACCTGTATGCATTAGTTTTTTTCTGATTAACACAAAAGAAAATATTTTGAGGAATGATGGTAAACCCACAGCAGATAGTGACCATTGACTCCCATAGTAGGAATAAAAAAAAGATGGAATTTTATAGGTTCAATGAAAATTCTTTCATAATTTACTCATCCTCGTGTTGTTTTAAACCTGTATGCATTAGTTTTTTCTGATTAACACAAAAGAAAATATTTTGAGGAATGATGGTAAACCCACAGCAGATAGTGACCATTGACTCCCATAGTAGGAATAAAAAAATGAAGGAATTTTATATGTTAAATGAAAATTATTTCATAATTTACTCATCCTTGTGTTGTTTTAAACGTGTATGCATTAGTTTTTTTCTGATTAACACAAAAGAAAATATTTTGAGGAATGATGGTAAACCCACAGCAGATAGTGACCATTGACTCCCATAGTAGGAATAAAAAAATGAAGGAATTTTATATGTTAAATGAAAATTATTTCATAATTTACTCATCCTTGTGTTGTTTTAAACCTGTATGCATTAGTTTTTTTCTGATTAACACAAAATAAAATATTTTGAGGAATGATGGTAAACCCACAGCAGATAGTTACCATTGACTCCCATAGTAGGAATAAAAAAATGATGGAATTTTATAGGTTCAAGAAAAATTATTTCATAATTTACTCATCCTTGTGTTGTTTTAAACCTGTATGCATTAGTTTTTTTCTGATTAACACAATAGAAAATATTTTGAGGAATGATGGTAAACCCACAGCAGATAGTGACCATTGACTCCCATAGTAGGAATAAAAAAAAGATGGAATTTTATAGGTTCAATGAAAATTCTTTCATTATTTACTCATCGTCGTGTTGTTTTAAACCTGTATGCATTAGTTTTTTTCGGATTAACACAAAAGAAAATATTATGAGGAATGATGGTAAACCCACAGCAGATAGTTTCCATTGACTCCCATAGTAGGAATAAAAAATGATGGAATTTTATAGGTTCAATGAAAATTCTTTCATAATTTACTCATCCTTGTGTTGTTTTAAACCTGTATGCATTAGTTTTTTTCAGATTAACACAATAGAAAATATTTTGAGGAATGATGGTAAACCCACAGCAGATAGTTACCATTGACTCCCATAGTAGGAATAAAAAAATGATGGAATTTTATAGGTTCAAGAAAAATTATTTCATAATTTACTCATCCTTGTGTTGTTTTAAGCCTGTATGCATTAGTTTTTTTCTGGTTAACACAAAAGAAAATATTTTGAGGAATGATGGTAAACCCACAGCAGATAGTTACCATTGACTCCCATAGTAGGAATAAAAAAATGATGGAATTTTATAGGTTCAATGAAAATTCTTTCATAATTTACTCATCCTTGTTTTGTTTTAAACCTGAATGCATTAGTTTTTTCTGATTAACACAAAAGAAAATATTTTGAGGAATGATGGTAAACCCACAGCAGATAGTGACCATTGACTCCCATAGTAGGAATAAAAAAATGATGGAATTTTATAGGTTCAATGAAAATTCTTTCATAATTTACTCATCCTCGTGTTGTTTTAAACCTGTATGCATTAGTTTTTTTCTGATTAACACAAAAGAAAATATTTTGATGAATGATGGTAAACCCACAGCAGATAGTGACCATTGACTCCCATAGTAGGAATAAAAAAAAGATGGAATTTTATAGGTTCAATGAAAATTCTTTCATAATTTACTCATCCTCGTGTTGTTTTAAACCTGTATGCATTAGTTTTTTTCTGATTAACACAAAAGAAAAATATTTTGAGGAATGATGGTAAACCCACAGCAGATAGTGACCATTGACTCCCATAGTAGGAATAAAAAAATGAAGGAATTTTATATGTTAAATGAAAATTATTTCATAATTTACTCATCCTTGTGTTGTTTTAAACGTGTATCCATTAGTTTTTTTCTGATTAACACAAAAGAAAATATTTTGAGGAATGATGGTAAACCCACAGCAGATAGTTACCATTGACTCCCATAGTAGGAATAAAAAAATGATGGAATTTTATAGGTTCAATGAAAATTCTTTCATAATTTACTCATCCTTGTTTTGTTTTAAACCTGAATGCATTAGTTTTTTCTGATTAACACAAAAGAAAATATTTTGAGGAATGATGGTAAACCCACAGCAGATAGTGACCATTGACTCCCATAGTAGGAATAAAAAAATGATGGAATTTTATAGGTTCAATGAAAATTCTTTCATAATTTACTCATCCTCGTGTTGTTTTAAACCTGTATGCATTAGTTTTTTTCTGATTAACACAAAAGAAAATATTTTGATGAATGATGGTAAACCCACAGCAGATAGTGACCATTGACTCCCATAGTAGGAATAAAAAAAAGATGGAATTTTATAGGTTCAATGAAAATTCTTTCATAATTTACTCATCCTCGTGTTGTTTTAAACCTGTATGCATTAGTTTTTTTCTGATTAACACAAAAGAAAAATATTTTGAGGAATGATGGTAAACCCACAGCAGATAGTGACCATTGACTCCCATAGTAGGAATAAAAAAATGAAGGAATTTTATATGTTAAATGAAAATTATTTCATAATTTACTCATCCTTGTGTTGTTTTAAACGTGTATCCATTAGTTTTTTTCTGATTAACACAAAAGAAAATATTTTGAGGAATGATGGTAAACCCACAGCAGATAGTTACCATTGACTCCCATAGTAGGAATAAAAAAATGATGGAATTTTATAGGTTCAATGAAAATTCTTTCATAATTTACTCATCCTTGTGTTGTTTTAAACCTGTATGCATTAGTTTTTTTCTGATTAACACAAAAGAAAATATTTTGAGGAATGATGGTAAACCCACAGCAGATAGTGACCATTGACTCCTATAGTAGGAATAAAAAAATGAAGGAATTTTATATGTTAAATGAAAATTATTTCATAATTTACTCATCCTTGTGTTGTTTTAAACGTGTATCCATTAGTTTTTTTCTGATTAACACAAAAGAAAATATTTTGAGGAATGATGGTAAACCCACAGCAGATAGTTACCATTGACTCCCATAGTAGGAATAAAAAAATGATGGAATTTTATAGGTTCAATGAAAATTCTTTCATAATTTACTCATCCTTGTGTTGTTTTAAACCTGTATGCATTAGTTTTTTTCTGATTAACACAAAAGAAAATATTTTGAGGAATGATGGTAAACCCACAGCAGATAGTGACCATTGACTCCCATAGTAGGAATAAAAAAATGAAGGAATTTTATATGTTAAATGAAAATTATTTCATAATTTACTCATCCTTGTGTTGTTTTAAACGTGTATCCATTAGTTTTTTTCTGATTAACACAAAAGAAAATATTTTGAGGAATGATGGTAAACCCACAGCAGATAGTTACCATTGACTCCCATAGTAGGAATAAAAAATGATGGAATTTTATAGGTTCAATGAAAATTCTTTCATAATTTACTCATCCTTGTGTTGTTTTAAACCTGTATGCATTAGATTTTTTCTGATTAACACAAAAGAAAATATTTTGAGGAATGATGGTAAACCCACAGCAGATAGTGACCATTGACTCCCATAGTAGGAATAAAAAAAAGATGGAATTTTATAGGTTCAATGAAAATTCTTTCATAATTTACTCATCCTCGTGTTGTTTTAAACCTGTATGCATTAGTTTTTTTCTGATTAACACAAAAGAAAATATTTTGAGGAATGATGGTAAACCCACAGCAGATAGTGACCATTGACTCCCATAGTAGGAATAAAAAAAAGATGGAATTTTATAGGTTCAATGAAAATTCTTTCATAATTTACTCATCCTCGTGTTGTTTTAAACCTGTATGCATTAGTTTTTTCTGATTAACACAAAAGAAAATATTTTGAGGAATGATGGTAAACCCACAGCAGATAGTGACCATTGACTCCCATAGTAGGAATAAAAAAATGAAGGAATTTTATATGTTAAATGAAAATTATTTCATAATTTACTCATCCTTGTGTTGTTTTAAACGTGTATGCATTAGTTTTTTTCTGATTAACACAAAAGAAAATATTTTGAGGAATGATGGTAAACCCACAGCAGATAGTGACCATTGACTCCCATAGTAGGAATAAAAAAATGAAGGAATTTTATATGTTAAATGAAAATTATTTCATAATTTACTCATCCTTGTGTTGTTTTAAACCTGTATGCAATAGTTTTTTTCTGATTAACACAAAATAAAAAAATTTTGAGGAATGATGGTAAACCCACAGCAGATAGTTACCATTGACTCCCATAGTAGGAATAAAAAAATGATGGAATTTTATAGGTTCAATGAAAATTCTTTCATAATTTACTCATCCTTGTGTTGTTTTAAACCTGTATGCATTAGTTTTTTCTGATTAACACAAAAGAAAATATTTTGAGGAATGATGGTAAACCCACAGCAGATAGTGACCATTGACTCCCATAGTAGGAATAAAAAAATGATGGAATTTTATAGGTTCAATGAAAATTCTTTCATAATTTACTCATCCTTGTGTTGTTTTAAACCTGTATGCATTAGTTTTTTTCTGATTAACACAAAAGAAAATATTTTGAGGAATGATGGTAAACCCACAGCAGATAGTGACCATTGACTCCCATAGTAGGAATAAAAAAAAGATGGAATTTTATAGGTTCAATGAAAACTCTTTCATAATTTACTCATCCTCGTGTTGTTTTAAACCTGTATGCATTAGTTTTTTTCTGATTAACACAAAAGAAAATATTTTGAGGAATGATGGTAAACCCACAGCAGATAGTGACCATTGACTCCCATAGTAGGAATAAAAAAATGAAGGAATTTTATATGTTAAATGAAAATTATTTCATAATTTACTCATCCTTGTGTTGTTTTAAACGTGTATCCATTAGTTTTTTTCTGAATAACACAAAAGAAAATATTTTGAGGAATGATGGTAAACCCACAGCAGATAGTTACCATTGACTCCCATAGTAGGAATAAAAAAATGATGGAATTTTATAGGTTCAATGAAAATTCTTTCATAATTTACTCATCCTTGTGTTGTTTTAAACCTGTATGCATTAGTTTTTTTCTGATTAACACAAAAGAAAATATTTTTAGGAATGATGGTAAACCCACAGCAGATAGTGACCATTGACTCCCATAGTAGGAATAAAAAAATGAAGGAATTTTATATGTTAAATGAAAATTATTTCATAATTTACTCATCCTTGTGTTGTTTTAAACGTGTATCCATTAGTTTTTTTCTGATTAACACAAAAGAAAATATTTTGAGGAATGATGGTAAACCCACAGCAGATAGTTACCATTGACTCCCATAGTAGGAATAAAAAAATGATGGAATTTTATAGGTTCAATGAAAATTCTTTCATAATTTACTCATCCTTGTGTTGTTTTAAACCTGTATGCATTAGTTTTTTTCTGATTAACACAAAAGAAAATATTTTGAGGAATGATGGTAAACCCACAGCAGATAGTGACCATTGACTCCCATAGTAGGAATAAAAAAAAGATGGAATTTTATAGGTTCAATGAAAATTCTTTCATAATTTACTCATCCTCGTGTTGTTTTAAACCTGTATGCATTAGTTTTTTTCTGATTAACACAAAAGAAAATATTTTGAGGAATGATGGTAAACCCACAGCAGATAGTGACCATTGACTCCCATAGTAGGAATAAAAAAAAGATGGAATTTTATAGGTTCAATGAAAATTCTTTCATAATTTACTCATCCTCGTGTTGTTTTAAACCTGTATGCATTAGTTTTTTCTGATTAACACAAAATAAAATATTTTGAGGAATGATGGTAAACCCACAGCAGATAGTGACCATTGACTCCCATAGTAGGAATAAAAAAAGATGGAATTTTATATGTTAAATGAAAATTCTTTCATAATTTACTCATCCTCGTGTTGTTTTAAACCTGTATGCATTAGTTTTTTCTGATTAACACAAAAGAAAATATTTTGAGGAATGATGGTAAACCCACAGCAGATAGTGACCATTGACTCCCATAGTAGGAATAAAAAAAAGATGGAATTTTATAGGTTCAATGAAAATTCTTTCATAATTTACTCATCCTCGTGTTGTTTTAAACCTGTATGCATTAGTTTTTTTCTGATTAACACAAAAGAAAATATTTTGAGGAATGATGGTAAACCCACAGCAGATAGTGACCATTGACTCCCATAGTAGGAATAAAAAAAAGATGGAATTTTATAGGTTCAATTAAAATTCTTTCATAATTTACTCATCCTCGTGTTGTTTTAAACCTGTATGCATTAGTTTTTTCTGATTAACACAAAATAAAATATTTTGAGGAATGATGGTAAACCCACAGCAGATAGTGACCATTGACTCCCATAGTAGGAATAAAAAAATGATGGAATTTTATAGGTTCAATGAAAATTCTTTCATAATTTACTCATCCTTGTGTTGTTTTAAACCTGTATGCATTAGTTTTTTTCTGATTAACACAAAATAAAATATTTTGAGGAATGATGGTAAACCCACAGCAGATAGTGACCATTGACTCCCATAGTAGGAATAAAAAATGATGGAATTTTATAGGTTCAATGAAAATTCTTTCATAATTTACTCATCCTTGTGTTGTTTTAAACCTGTATGCATTAGTTTTTTTCTGATTAACACAAAAGAAAATATTTTGAGGAATGATGGTAAACCCACAGCAGATAGTTACCATTGACTCCCATAGTAGGAATAAAAAAATGATGGAATTTTATAGGTTCAAGAAAAATTATTTCATAATGTACTCATCCTTGTGTTGTTTTAAGCCTGTATGCATTAGTTTTTTTCTGATTAACACAAAAGAAAATATTTTGAGGAATGATGGTAAACCCACAGCAGATAGTGACCATTGACTCCCATAGTAGGAATAAAAAAATGATGGAATTTTATGGGTTCAATGAAAAAACTTTCATAATTTACTCATTCTTGTGTTGTATTAAACCTGTATGCATTAGTTTTTTCTGATTAACACAAAAGAAAATATTTTGAGGAATGATGGTAAACCCACAGCAGATAGTGACCATTGACTCCCATAGTAGGAATAAAAAAATGATGGAATTTTATAGGTTCAAGAAAAATTATTTCATAATTTACTCATCCTTGTGTTGTTTTAAGCCTGTATGCATTAGTTTTTTTCTGATTAACACAAAAGAAAATATTTTGAGGAATGATGGTAAACCCACAGCAGATAGTGACCATTGACTCCCATAGTAGGAATAAAAAAATGATGGAATTTTATAGGTTCAATGAAAAAACTTTCATAATTTACTCATCCTTGTGTTGTTTTAAACCTGTATGCATTAGTTTTTTTCTGATTAACACAAAAGAAAATATTTTGAGGAATGATGGTAAACCCACAGCAGATAGTTACCATTGACTCCCATAGTAGGAATAAAAAAATGATGGAATTTTATAGGTTCAATGAAAATTCTTTCATAATTTACTCATCCTCGTGTTGTATTAAACCTGTATGCATTAGTTTTTTCTGATTAACACAAAAGAAAATATTTTGAGGAATGATGGTAAACCCACAGCAGATAGTGACCATTGACTCCCATAGTAGGAATAAAAAAATGATGGAATTTTATAGGTTCAATGAAAATTCTTTCATAATTTACTCATCCTCGTGTTGTTTTAAACCTGTATGCATTAGTTTTTTTCTGATTAACACAAAAGAAAATATTTTGAGGAATGATGGTAAACCCACAGCAGATAGTGACCATTGACTCCCATAGTAGGAATAAAAAAAAGATGGAATTTTATAGGTTCAATGAAAATTCTTTCATAATTTACTCATCCTTGTGTTGTTTTAAACCTGTATGCATTAGTTTTTTCTGATTAACACAAAAGAAAATATTTTGAGGAATGATGGTAAACCCACAGCAGATAGTGACCATTGACTCCCATAGTAGGAATAAAAAATGATGGAATTTTATAGGTTCAATGAAAATTCTTTCATAATTTACTCATCCTTGTGTTGTTTTAAACCTGTATGCATTAGTTTTTTTCTGATTAACACAAAAGAAAATATTTTGAGGAATGATGGTAAACCCACAGCAGATAGTGACCATTGACTCCCATAGTAGGAATAAAAAAAAGATGGAATTTTATAGGTTCAATGAAAACTCTTTCATAATTTACTCATCCTCGTGTTGTTTTAAACCTGTATGCATTAGTTTTTTTCTGATTAACACAAAAGAAAATATTTTGAGGAATGATGGTAAACCCACAGCAGATAGTGACCATTGACTCCCATAGTAGGAATAAAAAAATGAAGGAATTTTATATGTTAAATGAAAATTATTTCATAATTTACTCATCCTTGTGTTGTTTTAAACGTGTATCCATTAGTTTTTTTCTGAATAACACAAAAGAAAATATTTTGAGGAATGATGGTAAACCCACAGCAGATAGTTACCATTGACTCCCATAGTAGGAATAAAAAAATGATGGAATTTTATAGGTTCAATGAAAATTCTTTCATAATTTACTCATCCTTGTGTTGTTTTAAACCTGTATGCATTAGTTTTTTTCTGATTAACACAAAAGAAAATATTTTTAGGAATGATGGTAAACCCACAGCAGATAGTGACCACTGACTCCCATAGTAGGAATAAAAAAATGAGGGAATTTTATATGTTAAATGAAAATTATTTCATAATTTACTCATCCTTGTGTTGTTTTAAACGTGTATCCATTAGTTTTTTTCTGATTAACACATAAGAAAATATTTTGAGGAATGATGGTAAACCCACAGCAGATAGTTACCATTGACTCCCATAGTAGGAATAAAAAAATGATGGAATTTTATAGGTTCAATGAAAATTCTTTCATAATATACTCATCCTTGTGTTGTTTTAAACCTGTATGCATTAGTTTTTTTCTGATTAACACAAAAGAAAATATTTTGAGGAATGATGGTAAACCCACAGCAGATAGTGACCATTGACTCCCATAGTAGGAATAAAAAAAAGATGGAATTTTATAGGTTCAATGAAAATTCTTTCATAATTTACTCATCCTCGTGTTGTTTTAAACCTGTATGCATTAGTTTTTTTCTGATTAACACAAAAGAAAATATTTTGAGGAATGATGGTAAACCCACAGCAGATAGTGACCATTGACTCCCATAGTAGGAATAAAAAAAAGATGGAATTTTATAGGTTCAATGAAAATTCTTTCATAATTTACTCATCCTCGTGTTGTTTTAAACCTGTATGCATTAGTTTTTTCTGATTAACACAAAATAAAATATTTTGAGGAATGATGGTAAACCCACAGCAGATAGTGACCATTGACTCCCATAGTAGGAATAAAAAAAGATGGAATTTTATATGTTAAATGAAAATTCTTTCATAATTTACTCATCCTCGTGTTGTTTTAAACCTGTATGCATTAGTTTTTTCTGATTAACACAAAAGAAAATATTTTGAGGAATGATGGTAAACCCACAGCAGATAGTGACCATTGACTCCCATAGTAGGAATAAAAAAAAGATGGAATTTTATAGGTTCAATGAAAATTCTTTCATAATTTACTCATCCTCGTGTTGTTTTAAACCTGTATGCATTAGTTTTTTTCTGATTAACACAAAAGAAAATATTTTGAGGAATGATGGTAAACCCACAGCAGATAGTGACCATTGACTCCCATAGTAGGAATAAAAAAAAGATGGAATTTTATAGGTTCAATTAAAATTCTTTCATAATTTACTCATCCTCGTGTTGTTTTAAACCTGTATGCATTAGTTTTTTCTGATTAACACAAAAGAAAATATTTTGAGGAATGATGGTAAACCCACAGCAGATAGTGACCATTGACTCCCATAGTAGGAATAAAAAAATGATGGAATTTTATAGGTTCAATGAAAATTCTTTCATAATTTACTCATCCTTGTGTTGTTTTAAACCTGTATGCATTAGTTTTTTTCTGATTAACACAAAATAAAATATTTTGAGGAATGATGGTAAACCCACAGCAGATAGTGACCATTGACTCCCATAGTAGGAATAAAAAATGATGGAATTTTATAGGTTCAATGAAAATTCTTTCATAATTTACTCATCCTTGTGTTGTTTTAAACCTGTATGCATTAGTTTTTTTCTGATTAACACAAAAGAAAATATTTTGAGGAATGATGGTAAACCCACAGCAGATAGTTACCATTGACTCCCATAGTAGGAATAAAAAAAATGATGGAATTTTATAGGTTCAAGAAAAATTATTTCATAATTTACTCATCCTTGTGTTGTTTTAAGCCTGTATGCATTAGTTTTTTTCTGATTAACACAAAAGAAAATATTTTGAGGAATGATGGTAAACCCACAGCAGATAGTGACCATTGACTCCCATAGTAGGAATAAAAAAATGATGGAATTTTATGGGTTCAATGAAAAAACTTTCATAATTTACTCATTCTTGTGTTGTATTAAACCTGTATGCATTAGTTTTTTCTGATTAACACAAAAGAAAATATTTTGAGGAATGATGGTAAACCCACAGCAGATAGTGACCATTGACTCCCATAGTAGGAATAAAAAAATGATGGAATTTTATAGGTTCAAGAAAAATTATTTCATAATTTACTCATCCTTGTGTTGTTTTAAGCCTGTATGCATTAGTTTTTTTCTGATTAACACAAAAGAAAATATTTTGAGGAATGATGGTAAACCCACAGCAGATAGTGACCATTGACTCCCATAGTATGAATAAAAAAATGATGGAATTTTATAGGTTCAATGAAAATTCTTTCATAATTTACTCATCCTTGTGTTGTTTTAAACCTGTATGCATTAGTTTTTTTCTGATTAACACAAAAGAAAATATTTTTAGGAATGATGGTAAACCCACAGCAGATAGTGACCATTGACTCCCATAGTAGGAATAAAAAAAAGATGGAATTTTATAGGTTCAATGAAAATTCTTTCATAATTTACTCATCCTCGTGTTGTTTTAAACCTGTATGCATTAGTTTTTTCTGATTAACACAAAATAAAATATTTTGAGGAATGATGGTAAACCCACAGCAGATAGTGACCATTGACTCCCATAGTAGGAATAAAAAAAGATGGAATTTTATATGTTAAATGAAAATTCTTTCATAATTTACTCATCCTCGTGTTGTTTTAAACCTGTATGCATTAGTTTTTTCTGATTAACACAAAAGAAAATATTTTGAGGAATGATGGTAAACCCACAGCAGATAGTGACCATTGACTCCCATAGTAGGAATAAAAAAAAGATGGAATTTTATAGGTTCAATGAAAATTCTTTCATAATTTACTCATCCTCGTGTTGTTTTAAACCTGTATGCATTAGTTTTTTTCTGATTAACACAAAAGAAAATATTTTGAGGAATGATGGTAAACCCACAGCAGATAGTGACCATTGACTCCCATAGTAGGAATAAAAAAAAGATGGAATTTTATAGGTTCAATTAAAATTCTTTCATAATTTACTCATCCTCGTGTTGTTTTAAACCTGTATGCATTAGTTTTTTCTGATTAACACAAAAGAAAATATTTTGAGGAATGATGGTAAACCCACAGCAGATAGTGACCATTGACTCCCATAGTAGGAATAAAAAAATGATGGAATTTTATAGGTTCAATGAAAATTCTTTCATAATTTACTCATCCTTGTGTTGTTTTAAACCTGTATGCATTAGTTTTTTTCTGATTAACACAAAATAAAAGATTTTGAGGAATGATGGTAAACCCACAGCAGATAGTTACCATTGACTCCCATAGTAGGAATAAAAAAATGATGGAATTTTATAGGTTCAAGAAAAATTATTTCATAATTTACTCATCCTTGTGTTGTTTTAAGCCTGTATGCATTAGTTTTTTTCTGATTAACACAAAAGAAAATATTTTGAGGAATGATGGTAAACCCACAGCAGATAGTGACCATTGACTCCCATAGTAGGAATAAAAAAATGATGGAATTTTATGGGTTCAATGAAAAAACTTTCATAATTTACTCATCCTTGTGTTGTTTTAAACCTGTATGCATTAGTTTTTTTCTGATTAACACAAAAGAAAATATTTTGAGGAATGATGGTAAACCCACAGCAGATAGTTACCATTGACTCCCATAGTAGGAATAAAAAAAATGATGGAATTTTATAGGTTCAAGAAAAATTATTTCATAATTTACTCATCCTTGTGTTGTTTTAAGCCTGTATGCATTAGTTTTTTTCTGATTAACACAAAAGAAAATATTTTGAGGAATGATGGTAAACCCACAGCAGATAGTGACCATTGACTCCCATAGTAGGAATAAAAAAATGATGGAATTTTATGGGTTCAATGAAAAAACTTTCATAATTTACTCATTCTTGTGTTGTATTAAACCTGTATGCATTAGTTTTTTCTGATTAACACAAAAGAAAATATTTTGAGGAATGATGGTAAACCCACAGCAGATAGTGACCATTGACTCCCATAGTAGGAATAAAAAAATGATGGAATTTTATAGGTTCAAGAAAAATTATTTCATAATTTACTCATCCTTGTGTTGTTTTAAGCCTGTATGCATTAGTTTTTTTCTGATTAACACAAAAGAAAATATTTTGAGGAATGATGGTAAACCCACAGCAGATAGTGACCATTGACTCCCATAGTATGAATAAAAAAATGATGGAATTTTATAGGTTCAATGAAAATTCTTTCATAATTTACTCATCCTTGTGTTGTTTTAAACCTGTATGCATTAGTTTTTTTCTGATTAACACAAAAGAAAATATTTTTAGGAATGATGGTAAACCCACAGCAGATAGTGACCATTGACTCCCATAGTAGGAATAAAAAAAAGATGGAATTTTATAGGTTCAATGAAAATTCTTTCATAATTTACTCATCCTCGTGTTGTTTTAAACCTGTATGCATTAGTTTTTTCTGATTAACACAAAATAAAATATTTTGAGGAATGATGGTAAACCCACAGCAGATAGTGACCATTGACTCCCATAGTAGGAATAAAAAAAGATGGAATTTTATATGTTAAATGAAAATTCTTTCATAATTTACTCATCCTCGTGTTGTTTTAAACCTGTATGCATTAGTTTTTTCTGATTAACACAAAAGAAAATATTTTGAGGAATGATGGTAAACCCACAGCAGATAGTGACCATTGACTCCCATAGTAGGAATAAAAAAAAGATGGAATTTTATAGGTTCAATGAAAATTCTTTCATAATTTACTCATCCTCGTGTTGTTTTAAACCTGTATGCATTAGTTTTTTTCTGATTAACACAAAAGAAAATATTTTGAGGAATGATGGTAAACCCACAGCAGATAGTGACCATTGACTCCCATAGTAGGAATAAAAAAAAGATGGAATTTTATAGGTTCAATTAAAATTCTTTCATAATTTACTCATCCTCGTGTTGTTTTAAACCTGTATGCATTAGTTTTTTCTGATTAACACAAAAGAAAATATTTTGAGGAATGATGGTAAACCCACAGCAGATAGTGACCATTGACTCCCATAGTAGGAATAAAAAAATGATGGAATTTTATAGGTTCAATGAAAATTCTTTCATAATTTACTCATCCTTGTGTTGTTTTAAACCTGTATGCATTAGTTTTTTTCTGATTAACACAAAATAAAAGATTTTGAGGAATGATGGTAAACCCACAGCAGATAGTGACCATTGACTCCCATAGTAGGAATAAAAAATGATGGAATTTTATAGGTTCAATGAAAATTCTTTCATAATTTACTCATCCTTGTGTTGTTTTAAACCTGTATGCATTAGTTTTTTTCTGATTAACACAAAAGAAAATATTTTGAGGAATGATGGTAAACCCACAGCAGATAGTTACCATTGACTCCCATAGTAGGAATAAAAAAAATGATGGAATTTTATAGGTTCAAGAAAAATTATTTCATAATTTACTCATCCTTGTGTTGTTTTAAGCCTGTATGCATTAGTTTTTTTCTGATTAACACAAAAGAAAATATTTTGAGGAATGATGGTAAACCCACAGCAGATAGTGACCATTGACTCCCATAGTAGGAATAAAAAAATGATGGAATTTTATGGGTTCAATGAAAAAACTTTCATAATTTACTCATTCTTGTGTTGTATTAAACCTGTATGCATTAGTTTTTTCTGATTAACACAAAAGAAAATATTTTGAGGAATGATGGTAAACCCACAGCAGATAGTGACCATTGACTCCCATAGTAGGAATAAAAAAATGATGGAATTTTATAGGTTCAAGAAAAATTATTTCATAATTTACTCATCCTTGTGTTGTTTTAAGCCTGTATGCATTAGTTTTTTTCTGATTAACACAAAAGAAAATATTTTGAGGAATGATGGTAAACCCACAGCAGATAGTGACCATTGACTCCCATAGTATGAATAAAAAAATGATGGAATTTTATAGGTTCAATGAAAATTCTTTCATAATTTACTCATCCTTGTGTTGTTTTAAACCTGTATGCATTAGTTTTTTTCTGATTAACACAAAAGAAAATATTTTTAGGAATGATGGTAAACCCACAGCAGATAGTGACCATTGACTCCCATAGTAGGAATAAAAAAATGAAGGAATTTTATATGTTAAATGAAAATTATTTCATAATTTACTCATCCTTGTGTTGTTTTAAACGTGTATCCATTAGTTTTTTTCTGATTAACACAAAAGAAAATATTTTGAGGAATGATGGTAAACCCACAGCAGATAGTTACCATTGACTCCCATAGTAGGAATAAAAAAATGATGGAATTTTATAGGTTCAATGAAAATTCTTTCATAATTTACTCATCCTTGTGTTGTTTTAAACCTGTATGCATTAGTTTTTTTCTGATTAACACAAAAGAAAATATTTTGAGGAATGATGGTAAACCCACAGCAGATAGTGACCATTGACTCCCATAGTAGGAATAAAAAAAAGATGGAATTTTATAGGTTCAATGAAAATTCTTTCATAATTTACTCATCCTCGTGTTGTTTTAAACCTGTATGCATTAGTTTTTTTCTGATTAACACAAAAGAAAATATTTTGAGGAATGATGGTAAACCCACAGCAGATAGTGACCATTGACTCCCATAGTAGGAATAAAAAAAAGATGGAATTTTATAGGTTCAATGAAAATTCTTTCATAATTTACTCATCCTCGTGTTGTTTTAAACCTGTATGCATTAGTTTTTTCTGATTAACACAAAATAAAATATTTTGAGGAATGATGGTAAACCCACAGCAGATAGTGACCATTGACTCCCATAGTAGGAATAAAAAAAGATGGAATTTTATATGTTAAATGAAAATTCTTTCATAATTTACTCATCCTCGTGTTGTTTTAAACCTGTATGCATTAGTTTTTTCTGATTAACACAAAAGAAAATATTTTGAGGAATGATGGTAAACCCACAGCAGATAGTGACCATTGACTCCCATAGTAGGAATAAAAAAAAGATGGAATTTTATAGGTTCAATGAAAATTCTTTCATAATTTACTCATCCTCGTGTTGTTTTAAACCTGTATGCATTAGTTTTTTTCTGATTAACACAAAAGAAAATATTTTGAGGAATGATGGTAAACCCACAGCAGATAGTGACCATTGACTCCCATAGTAGGAATAAAAAAAAGATGGAATTTTATAGGTTCAATTAAAATTCTTTCATAATTTACTCATCCTCGTGTTGTTTTAAACCTGTATGCATTAGTTTTTTCTGATTAACACAAAAGAAAATATTTTGAGGAATGATGGTAAACCCACAGCAGATAGTGACCATTGACTCCCATAGTAGGAATAAAAAAATGATGGAATTTTATAGGTTCAATGAAAATTCTTTCATAATTTACTCATCCTTGTGTTGTTTTAAACCTGTATGCATTAGTTTTTTTCTGATTAACACAAAATAAAATATTTTGAGGAATGATGGTAAACCCACAGCAGATAGTGACCATTGACTCCCATAGTAGGAATAAAAAAAAGATGGAATTTTATAGGTTCAATTAAAATTCTTTCATAATTTACTCATCCTCGTGTTGTTTTAAACCTGTATGCATTAGTTTTTTCTGATTAACACAAAAGAAAATATTTTGAGGAATGATGGTAAACCCACAGCAGATAGTGACCATTGACTCCCATAGTAGGAATAAAAAAATGATGGAATTTTATAGGTTCAATGAAAATTCTTTCATAATTTACTCATCCTTGTGTTGTTTTAAACCTGTATGCATTAGTTTTTTTCTGATTAACACAAAATAAAATATTTTGAGGAATGATGGTAAACCCACAGCAGATAGTGACCATTGACTCCCATAGTAGGAATAAAAAATGATGGAATTTTATAGGTTCAATGAAAATTCTTTCATAATTTACTCATCCTTGTGTTGTTTTAAACCTGTATGCATTAGTTTTTTTCTGATTAACACAAAAGAAAATATTTTGAGGAATGATGGTAAACCCACAGCAGATAGTTACCATTGACTCCCATAGTAGGAATAAAAAAATGATGGAATTTTATAGGTTCAAGAAAAATTATTTCATAATTTACTCATCCTTGTGTTGTTTTAAGCCTGTATGCATTAGTTTTTTTCTGATTAACACAAAAGAAAATATTTTGAGGAATGATGGTAAACCCACAGCAGATAGTGACCATTGACTCCCATAGTAGGAATAAAAAAATGATGGAATTTTATGGGTTCAATGAAAAAACTTTCATAATTTACTCATTCTTGTGTTGTATTAAACCTGTATGCATTAGTTTTTTCTGATTAACACAAAAGAAAATATTTTGAGGAATGATGGTAAACCCACAGCAGATAGTGACCATTGACTCCCATAGTAGGAATAAAAAAATGATGGAATTTTATAGGTTCAAGAAAAATTATTTCATAATTTACTCATCCTTGTGTTGTTTTAAGCCTGTATGCATTAGTTTTTTTCTGATTAACACAAAAGAAAATATTTTGAGGAATGATGGTAAACCCACAGCAGATAGTGACCATTGACTCCCATAGTAGGAATAAAAAAATGATGGAATTTTATAGGTTCAATGAAAAAACTTTCATAATTTACTCATCCTTGTGTTGTTTTAAACCTGTATGCATTAGTTTTTTTCTGATTAACACAAAAGAAAATATTTTGAGGAATGATGGTAAACCCACAGCAGATAGTTACCATTGACTCCCATAGTAGGAATAAAAAAATGATGGAATTTTATAGGTTCAATGAAAATTCTTTCATAATTTACTCATCCTCGTGTTGTATTAAACCTGTATGCATTAGTTTTTTCTGATTAACACAAAAGAAAATATTTTGAGGAATGATGGTAAACCCACAGCAGATAGTGACCATTGACTCCCATAGTAGGAATAAAAAAATGATGGAATTTTATAGGTTCAATGAAAATTCTTTCATAATTTACTCATCCTCGTGTTGTTTTAAACCTGTATGCATTAGTTTTTTTCTGATTAACACAAAAGAAAATATTTTGAGGAATGATGGTAAACCCACAGCAGATAGTGACCATTGACTCCCATAGTAGGAATAAAAAAAAGATGGAATTTTATAGGTTCAATGAAAATTCTTTCATAATTTACTCATCCTCGTGTTGTTTTAAACCTGTATGCATTAGTTTTTTCTGATTAACACAAAAGAAAATATTTTGAGGAATGATGGTAAACCCACAGCAGGTAGTGACCATTGACTCCTATAGTAGGAAAAAAAAATGAAGGAATTTTATATGTTAAATGAAAATTCTTTCATAATTTACTCATCCTTGTGTTGTTTTAAACCTGTATGCATTAGTTTTTTTCTGATTAACACAAAATAAAAAAATTTTGAGGAATGATGGTAAACCCACAGCAGATAGTTACCATTGACTCCCATAGTAGGAATAAAAAAATGATGGAATTTTATAGGTTCAATGAAAATTCTTTCATAATTTACTCATCCTTGTGTTGTTTTAAACCTGTATGCATTAGTTTTTTCTGATTAACACAAAAGAAAATATTTTGAGGAATGATGGTAAACCCACAGCAGATAGTGACCATTGACTCCCATAGTAGGAATAAAAAAATGATGGAATTTTATAGGTTCAATGAAAATTCTTTCATAATTTACTCATCCTTGTGTTGTTTTAAACCTGTATGCATTAGTTTTTTTTCTGATTAACACAAAAGAAAATATTTTGAGGAATGATGGTAAACCCACAGCAGATAGTGACCATTGACCCCCATAGTAGGAATAAAAAAAAGATGGAATTTTATAGGTTCAATGAAAACTCTTTCATAATTTACTCATCCTCGTGTTGTTTTAAACCTGTATGCATTAGTTTTTTTCTGATTAACACAAAAGAAAATATTTTGAGGAATGATGGTAAACCCACAGCAGATAGTGACCATTGACTCCCATAGTAGGAATAAAAAAAAGATGGAATTTTATATGTTAAATGAAAATTCTTTCATAATTTACTCATCCTCGTGTTGTTTTAAACCTGTATGCATTAGTTTTTTCTGATTAACACAAAATAAAATATTTTGAGGAATGATGGTAAACCCACAGCAGATAGTGACCATTGACTCCCATAGTAGGAATAAAAAAAGATGGAATTTTATATGTTAAATGAAAATTCTTTCATAATTTACTCATCCTCGTGTTGTTTTAAACCTGTATGCATTAGTTTTTTTCTGATTAACACAAAAGAAAATATTTTGAGGAATGATGGTAAACCCACAGCAGATAGTGACCATTGACTCCCATAGTAGGAATAAAAAAAAGATGGAATTTTATAGGTTCAATGAAAATTCTTTCATAATTTACTCATCCTCGTGTTGTTTTAAACCTGTATGCATTAGTTTTTTTCTGATTAACACAAAAGAAAATATTTTGAGGAATGATGGTAAACCCACAGCAGATAGTGACCATTGACTCCCATAGTAGGAATAAAAAAAAGATGGAATTTTATAGGTTCAATTAAAATTCTTTCATAATTTACTCATCCTCGTGTTGTTTTAAACCTGTATGCATTAGTTTTTTCTGATTAACACAAAAGAAAATATTTTGAGGAATGATGGTAAACCCACAGCAGATAGTGACCATTGACTCCCATAGTAGGAATAAAAAAATGATGGAATTTTATAGGTTCAATGAAAATTCTTTCATAATTTACTCATCCTTGTGTTGTTTTAAACCTGTATGCATTAGTTTTTTTCTGATTAACACAAAATAAAATATTTTGAGGAATGATGGTAAACCCACAGCAGATAGTGACCATTGACTCCCATAGTAGGAATAAAAAATGATGGAATTTTATAGGTTCAATGAAAATTCTTTCATAATTTACTCATCCTTGTGTTGTTTTAAACCTGTATGCATTAGTTTTTTTCTGATTAACACAAAAGAAAATATTTTGAGGAATGATGGTAAACCCACAGCAGATAGTTACCATTGACTCCCATAGTAGGAATAAAAAAATGATGGAATTTTATAGGTTCAAGAAAAATTATTTCATAATTTACTCATCCTTGTGTTGTTTTAAGCCTGTATGCATTAGTTTTTTTCTGATTAACACAAAAGAAAATATTTTGAGGAATGATGGTAAACCCACAGCAGATAGTGACCATTGACTCCCATAGTAGGAATAAAAAAATGATGGAATTTTATGGGTTCAATGAAAAAACTTTCATAATTTACTCATTCTTGTGTTGTATTAAACCTGTATGCATTAGTTTTTTCTGATTAACACAAAAGAAAATATTTTGAGGAATGATGGTAAACCCACAGCAGATAGTGACCATTGACTCCCATAGTAGGAATAAAAAAATGATGGAATTTTATAGGTTCAAGAAAAATTATTTCATAATTTACTCATCCTTGTGTTGTTTTAAGCCTGTATGCATTAGTTTTTTTCTGATTAACACAAAAGAAAATATTTTGAGGAATGATGGTAAACCCACAGCAGATAGTGACCATTGACTCCCATAGTAGGAATAAAAAAATGATGGAATTTTATAGGTTCAATGAAAAAACTTTCATAATTTACTCATCCTTGTGTTGTTTTAAACCTGTATGCATTAGTTTTTTTCTGATTAACACAAAAGAAAATATTTTGAGGAATGATGGTAAACCCACAGCAGATAGTTACCATTGACTCCCATAGTAGGAATAAAAAAATGATGGAATTTTATAGGTTCAATGAAAATTCTTTCATAATTTACTCATCCTCGTGTTGTATTAAACCTGTATGCATTAGTTTTTTCTGATTAACACAAAAGAAAATATTTTGAGGAATGATGGTAAACCCACAGCAGATAGTGACCATTGACTCCCATAGTAGGAATAAAAAAATGATGGAATTTTATAGGTTCAATGAAAATTCTTTCATAATTTACTCATCCTCGTGTTGTTTTAAACCTGTATGCATTAGTTTTTTTCTGATTAACACAAAAGAAAATATTTTGAGGAATGATGGTAAACCCACAGCAGATAGTGACCATTGACTCCCATAGTAGGAATAAAAAAAAGATGGAATTTTATAGGTTCAATGAAAATTCTTTCATAATTTACTCATCCTCGTGTTGTTTTAAACCTGTATGCATTAGTTTTTTCTGATTAACACAAAAGAAAATATTTTGAGGAATGATGGTAAACCCACAGCAGGTAGTGACCATTGACTCCTATAGTAGGAAAAAAAATGAAGGAATTTTATATGTTAAATGAAAATTCTTTCATAATTTACTCATCCTTGTGTTGTTTTAAACCTGTATGCATTAGTTTTTTTCTGATTAACACAAAATAAAAAAATTTTGAGGAATGATGGTAAACCCACAGCAGATAGTTACCATTGACTCCCATAGTAGGAATAAAAAAATGATGGAATTTTATAGGTTCAATGAAAATTCTTTCATAATTTACTTATCCTTGTGTTGTTTTAAACCTGTATGCATTAGTTTTTTCTGATTAACACAAAAGAAAATATTTTGAGGAATGATGGTAAACCCACAGCAGATAGTGACCATTGACTCCCATAGTAGGAATAAAAAAATGATGGAATTTTATAGGTTCAATGAAAATTCTTTCATAATTTACTCATCCTTGTGTTGTTTTAAACCTGTATGCATTAGTTTTTTTTCTGATTAACACAAAAGAAAATATTTTGAGGAATGATGGTAAACCCACAGCAGATAGTGACCATTGACTCCCATAGTAGGAATAAAAAAAAGATGGAATTTTATAGGTTCAATGAAAACTCTTTCATAATTTACTCATCCTCGTGTTGTTTTAAACCTGTATGCATTAGTTTTTTTCTGATTAACACAAAAGAAAATATTTTGAGGAATGATGGTAAACCCACAGCAGATAGTGACCATTGACTCCCATAGTAGGAATAAAAAAATGAGGTAATTTTATATGTTAAATGAAAATTATTTCATAATTTACTCATCCTTGTGTTGTTTTAAACGTGTATCCATTAGTTTTTTTCTGATTAACACAAAAGAAAATATTTTGAGGAATGATGGTAAACCCACAGCAGATAGTTACCATTGACTCCCATAGTAGGAATAAAAAAATGATGGAATTTTATAGGTTCAATGAAAATTCTTTCATAATTTACTCATCCTCGTGTTGTTTTAAACCTGTATGCATTAGTTTTTTTCTGATTAACACAAAAGAAAATATTTTGAGGAATGATGGTAAACCCACAGCAGATAGTGACCATTGACTCCCATAGTAGGAATAAAAAAAAGATGGAATTTTATAGGTTCAATGAAAATTCTTTCATAATTTACTCATCCTCGTGTTGTTTTAAACCTGTATGCATTAGTTTTTTTCTGATTAACACAAAAGAAAATATTTTGAGGAATGATGGTAAACCCACAGCAGATAGTGACCATTGACTCCCATAGTAGGAATAAAAAAAAGATGGAATTTTATAGGTTCAATGAAAATTCTTTCATAATTTACTCATCCTCGTGTTGTTTTAAACCTGTATGCATTAGTTTTTTCTGATTAACACAAAATAAAATATTTTGAGGAATGATGGTAAACCCACAGCAGATAGTGACCATTGACTCCCATAGTAGGAATAAAAAAAGATGGAATTTTATATGTTAAATGAAAATTCTTTCATAATTTACTCATCCTCGTGTTGTTTTAAACCTGTATGCATTAGTTTTTTCTGATTAACACAAAAGAAAATATTTTGAGGAATGATGGTAAACCCACAGCAGATAGTGACCATTGACTCCCATAGTAGGAATAAAAAAAAGATGGAATTTTATAGGTTCAATGAAAATTCTTTCATAATTTACTCATCCTCGTGTTGTTTTAAACCTGTATGCATTAGTTTTTTTCTGATTAACACAAAAGAAAATATTTTGAGGAATGATGGTAAACCCACAGCAGATAGTGACCATTGACTCCCATAGTAGGAATAAAAAAAAGATGGAATTTTATAGGTTCAATTAAAATTCTTTCATAATTTACTCATCCTCGTGTTGTTTTAAACCTGTATGCATTAGTTTTTTCTGATTAACACAAAAGAAAATATTTTGAGGAATGATGGTAAACCCACAGCAGATAGTGACCATTGACTCCCATAGTAGGAATAAAAAAATGATGGAATTTTATAGGTTCAATGAAAATTCTTTCATAATTTACTCATCCTTGTGTTGTTTTAAACCTGTATGCATTAGTTTTTTTCTGATTAACACAAAATAAAATATTTTGAGGAATGATGGTAAACCCACAGCAGATAGTGACCATTGACTCCCATAGTAGGAATACAAAATGATGGAATTTTATAGGTTCAATGAAAATTCTTTCATAATTTACTCATCCTTGTGTTGTTTTAAACCTGTATGCATTAGTTTTTTTCTGATTAACACAAAAGAAAATATTTTGAGGAATGATGGTAAACCCACAGCAGATAGTTACCATTGACTCCCATAGTAGGAATAAAAAAAATGATGGAATTTTATAGGTTCAAGAAAAATTATTTCATAATTTACTCATCCTTGTGTTGTTTTAAGCCTGTATGCATTAGTTTTTTTCTGATTAACACAAAAGAAAATATTTTGAGGAATGATGGTAAACCCACAGCAGATAGTGACCATTGACTCCCATAGTAGGAATAAAAAAATGATGGAATTTTATGGGTTCAATGAAAAAACTTTCATAATTTACTCATTCTTGTGTTGTATTAAACCTGTATGCATTAGTTTTTTCTGATTAACACAAAAGAAAATATTTTGAGGAATGATGGTAAACCCACAGCAGATAGTGACCATTGACTCCCATAGTAGGAATAAAAAAATGATGGAATTTTATAGGTTCAAGAAAAATTATTTCATAATTTACTCATCCTTGTGTTGTTTTAAGCCTGTATGCATTAGTTTTTTTCTGATTAACACAAAAGAAAATATTTTGAGGAATGATGGTAAACCCACAGCAGATAGTGACCATTGACTCCCATAGTAGGAATAAAAAAATGATGGAATTTTATAGGTTCAATGAAAATTCTTTCATAATTTACTCATCCTTGTGTTGTTTTAAACCTGTATGCATTAGTTTTTTTCTGATTAACACAAAAGAAAATATTTTTAGGAATGATGGTAAACCCACAGCAGATAGTGACCATTGACTCCCATAGTAGGAATAAAAAAATGAAGGAATTTTATATGTTAAATGAAAATTATTTCATAATTTACTCATCCTTGTGTTGTTTTAAACGTGTATCCATTAGTTTTTTTCTGATTAACACAAAAGAAAATATTTTGAGGAATGATGGTAAACCCACAGCAGATAGTTACCATTGACTCCCATAGTAGGAATAAAAAAATGATGGAATTTTATAGGTTCAATGAAAATTCTTTCATAATTTACTCATCCTTGTGTTGTTTTAAACCTGTATGCATTAGTTTTTTTCTGATTAACACAAAAGAAAATATTTTGAGGAATGATGGTAAACCCACAGCAGATAGTGACCATTGACTCCCATAGTAGGAATAAAAAAAAGATGGAATTTTATAGGTTCAATGAAAATTCTTTCATAATTTACTCATCCTCGTGTTGTTTTAAACCTGTATGCATTAGTTTTTTTCTGATTAACACAAAAGAAAATATTTTGAGGAATGATGGTAAACCCACAGCAGATAGTGACCATTGACTCCCATAGTAGGAATAAAAAAAAGATGGAATTTTATAGGTTCAATTAAAATTCTTTCATAATTTACTCATCCTCGTGTTGTTTTAAACCTGTATGCATTAGTTTTTTCTGATTAACACAAAAGAAAATATTTTGAGGAATGATGGTAAACCCACAGCAGATAGTGACCATTGACTCCCATAGTAGGAATAAAAAAATGATGGAATTTTATAGGTTCAATGAAAATTCTTTCATAATTTACTCATCCTTGTGTTGTTTTAAACCTGTATGCATTAGTTTTTTTCTGATTAACACAAAATAAAATATTTTGAGGAATGATGGTAAACCCACAGCAGATAGTGACCATTGACTCCCATAGTAGGAATAAAAAATGATGGAATTTTATAGGTTCAATGAAAATTCTTTCATAATTTACTCATCCTTGTGTTGTTTTAAACCTGTATGCATTAGTTTTTTTCTGATTAACACAAAAGAAAATATTTTGAGGAATGATGGTAAACCCACAGCAGATAGTTACCATTGACTCCCATAGTAGGAATAAAAAAATGATGGAATTTTATAGGTTCAAGAAAAATTATTTCATAATTTACTCATCCTTGTGTTGTTTTAAGCCTGTATGCATTAGTTTTTTTCTGATTAACACAAAAGAAAATATTTTGAGGAATGATGGTAAACCCACAGCAGATAGTGACCATTGACTCCCATAGTAGGAATAAAAAAATGATGGAATTTTATGGGTTCAATGAAAAAACTTTCATAATTTACTCATTCTTGTGTTGTATTAAACCTGTATGCATTAGTTTTTTCTGATTAACACAAAAGAAAATATTTTGAGGAATGATGGTAAACCCACAGCAGATAGTGACCATTGACTCCCATAGTAGGAATAAAAAAATGATGGAATTTTATAGGTTCAAGAAAAATTATTTCATAATTTACTCATCCTTGTGTTGTTTTAAGCCTGTATGCATTAGTTTTTTTCTGATTAACACAAAAGAAAATATTTTGAGGAATGATGGTAAACCCACAGCAGATAGTGACCATTGACTCCCATAGTAGGAATAAAAAAATGATGGAATTTTATAGGTTCAATGAAAAAACTTTCATAATTTACTCATCCTTGTGTTGTTTTAAACCTGTATGCATTAGTTTTTTTCTGATTAACACAAAAGAAAATATTTTGAGGAATGATGGTAAACCCACAGCAGATAGTTACCATTGACTCCCATAGTAGGAATAAAAAAATGATGGAATTTTATAGGTTCAATGAAAATTCTTTCATAATTTACTCATCCTCGTGTTGTATTAAACCTGTATGCATTAGTTTTTTCTGATTAACACAAAAGAAAATATTTTGAGGAATGATGGTAAACCCACAGCAGATAGTGACCATTGACTCCCATAGTAGGAATAAAAAAATGATGGAATTTTATAGGTTCAATGAAAATTCTTTCATAATTTACTCATCCTCGTGTTGTTTTAAACCTGTATGCATTAGTTTTTTTCTGATTAACACAAAAGAAAATATTTTGAGGAATGATGGTAAACCCACAGCAGATAGTGACCTTTGACTCCCATAGTAGGAATAAAAAAAAGATGGAATTTTATAGGTTCAATGAAAATTCTTTCATAATTTACTCATCCTCGTGTTGTTTTAAACCTGTATGCATTAGTTTTTTCTGATTAACACAAAAGAAAATATTTTGAGGAATGATGGTAAACCCACAGCAGGTAGTGACCATTGACTCCTATAGTAGGAAAAAAAATGAAGGAATTTTATATGTTAAATGAAAATTCTTTCATAATTTACTCATCCTTGTGTTGTTTTAAACCTGTATGCATTAGTTTTTTTCTGATTAACACAAAATAAAAAAATTTTGAGGAATGATGGTAAACCCACAGCAGATAGTTACCATTGACTCCCATAGTAGGAATAAAAAAATTATGGAATTTTATAGGTTCAATGAAAATTCTTTCATAATTTACTCATCCTTGTGTTGTTTTAAACCTGTATGCATTAGTTTTTTTCTGATTAACACAAAATAAAATATTTTGAGGAATGATGGTAAACCCACAGCAGATAGTGACCATTGACTCCCATAGTAGGAATACAAAATGATGGAATTTTATAGGTTCAATGAAAATTCTTTCATAATTTACTCATCCTTGTGTTGTTTTAAACCTGTATGCATTAGTTTTTTTCTGATTAACACAAAAGAAAATATTTTGAGGAATGATGGTAAACCCACAGCAGATAGTTACCATTGACTCCCATAGTAGGAATAAAAAAAATGATGGAATTTTATAGGTTCAAGAAAAATTATTTCATAATTTACTCATCCTTGTGTTGTTTTAAGCCTGTATGCATTAGTTTTTTTCTGATTAACACAAAAGAAAATATTTTGAGGAATGATGGTAAACCCACAGCAGATAGTGACCATTGACTCCCATAGTAGGAATAAAAAAATGATGGAATTTTATGGGTTCAATGAAAAAACTTTCATAATTTACTCATTCTTGTGTTGTATTAAACCTGTATGCATTAGTTTTTTCTGATTAACACAAAAGAAAATATTTTGAGGAATGATGGTAAACCCACAGCAGATAGTGACCATTGACTCCCATAGTAGGAATAAAAAAATGATGGAATTTTATAGGTTCAAGAAAAATTATTTCATAATTTACTCATCCTTGTGTTGTTTTAAGCCTGTATGCATTAGTTTTTTTCTGATTAACACAAAAGAAAATATTTTGAGGAATGATGGTAAACCCACAGCAGATAGTGACCATTGACTCCCATAGTAGGAATAAAAAAATGATGGAATTTTATAGGTTCAATGAAAATTCTTTCATAATTTACTCATCCTTGTGTTGTTTTAAACCTGTATGCATTAGTTTTTTTCTGATTAACACAAAAGAAAATATTTTTAGGAATGATGGTAAACCCACAGCAGATAGTGACCATTGACTCCCATAGTAGGAATAAAAAAATGAAGGAATTTTATATGTTAAATGAAAATTATTTCATAATTTACTCATCCTTGTGTTGTTTTAAACGTGTATCCATTAGTTTTTTTCTGATTAACACAAAAGAAAATATTTTGAGGAATGATGGTAAACCCACAGCAGATAGTTACCATTGACTCCCATAGTAGGAATAAAAAAATGATGGAATTTTATAGGTTCAATGAAAATTCTTTCATAATTTACTCATCCTTGTGTTGTTTTAAACCTGTATGCATTAGTTTTTTTCTGATTAACACAAAAGAAAATATTTTGAGGAATGATGGTAAACCCACAGCAGATAGTGACCATTGACTCCCATAGTAGGAATAAAAAAAAGATGGAATTTTATAGGTTCAATGAAAATTCTTTCATAATTTACTCATCCTCGTGTTGTTTTAAACCTGTATGCATTAGTTTTTTTCTGATTAACACAAAAGAAAATATTTTGAGGAATGATGGTAAACCCACAGCAGATAGTGACCATTGACTCCCATAGTAGGAATAAAAAAAAGATGGAATTTTATAGGTTCAATTAAAATTCTTTCATAATTTACTCATCCTCGTGTTGTTTTAAACCTGTATGCATTAGTTTTTTCTGATTAACACAAAAGAAAATATTTTGAGGAATGATGGTAAACCCACAGCAGATAGTGACCATTGACTCCCATAGTAGGAATAAAAAAATGATGGAATTTTATAGGTTCAATGAAAATTCTTTCATAATTTACTCATCCTTGTGTTGTTTTAAACCTGTATGCATTAGTTTTTTTCTGATTAACACAAAATAAAATATTTTGAGGAATGATGGTAAACCCACAGCAGATAGTGACCATTGACTCCCATAGTAGGAATAAAAAATGATGGAATTTTATAGGTTCAATGAAAATTCTTTCATAATTTACTCATCCTTGTGTTGTTTTAAACCTGTATGCATTAGTTTTTTTCTGATTAACACAAAAGAAAATATTTTGAGGAATGATGGTAAACCCACAGCAGATAGTTACCATTGACTCCCATAGTAGGAATAAAAAAATGATGGAATTTTATAGGTTCAAGAAAAATTATTTCATAATTTACTCATCCTTGTGTTGTTTTAAGCCTGTATGCATTAGTTTTTTTCTGATTAACACAAAAGAAAATATTTTGAGGAATGATGGTAAACCCACAGCAGATAGTGACCATTGACTCCCATAGTAGGAATAAAAAAATGATGGAATTTTATGGGTTCAATGAAAAAACTTTCATAATTTACTCATTCTTGTGTTGTATTAAACCTGTATGCATTAGTTTTTTCTGATTAACACAAAAGAAAATATTTTGAGGAATGATGGTAAACCCACAGCAGATAGTGACCATTGACTCCCATAGTAGGAATAAAAAAATGATGGAATTTTATAGGTTCAAGAAAAATTATTTCATAATTTACTCATCCTTGTGTTGTTTTAAGCCTGTATGCATTAGTTTTTTTCTGATTAACACAAAAGAAAATATTTTGAGGAATGATGGTAAACCCACAGCAGATAGTGACCATTGACTCCCATAGTAGGAATAAAAAAATGATGGAATTTTATAGGTTCAATGAAAAAACTTTCATAATTTACTCATCCTTGTGTTGTTTTAAACCTGTATGCATTAGTTTTTTTCTGATTAACACAAAAGAAAATATTTTGAGGAATGATGGTAAACCCACAGCAGATAGTTACCATTGACTCCCATAGTAGGAATAAAAAAATGATGGAATTTTATAGGTTCAATGAAAATTCTTTCATAATTTACTCATCCTCGTGTTGTATTAAACCTGTATGCATTAGTTTTTTCTGATTAACACAAAAGAAAATATTTTGAGGAATGATGGTAAACCCACAGCAGATAGTGACCATTGACTCCCATAGTAGGAATAAAAAAATGATGGAATTTTATAGGTTCAATGAAAATTCTTTCATAATTTACTCATCCTCGTGTTGTTTTAAACCTGTATGCATTAGTTTTTTTCTGATTAACACAAAAGAAAATATTTTGAGGAATGATGGTAAACCCACAGCAGATAGTGACCATTGACTCCCATAGTAGGAATAAAAAAAAGATGGAATTTTATAGGTTCAATGAAAATTCTTTCATAATTTACTCATCCTCGTGTTGTTTTAAACCTGTATGCATTAGTTTTTTCTGATTAACACAAAAGAAAATATTTTGAGGAATGATGGTAAACCCACAGCAGGTAGTGACCATTGACTCCTATAGTAGGAAAAAAAATGAAGGAATTTTATATGTTAAATGAAAATTCTTTCATAATTTACTCATCCTTGTGTTGTTTTAAACCTGTATGCATTAGTTTTTTTCTGATTAACACAAAATAAAAAAATTTTGAGGAATGATGGTAAACCCACAGCAGATAGTTACCATTGACTCCCATAGTAGGAATAAAAAAATGATGGAATTTTATAGGTTCAATGAAAATTCTTTCATAATTTTCTCATCCTTGTGTTGTTTTAAACCTGTATGCATTAGTTTTTTCTGATTAACACAAAAGAAAATATTTTGAGGAATGATGGTAAACCCACAGCAGATAGTGACCATTGACTCCCATAGTAGGAATAAAAAAATGATGGAATTTTATAGGTTCAATGAAAATTCTTTCATAATTTACTCATCCTTGTGTTGTTTTAAACCTGTATGCATTAGTTTTTTTCTGATTAACACAAAAGAAAATATTTTGAGGAATGATGGTAAACCCACAGCAGATAGTGACCATTGACTCCCATAGTAGGAATAAAAAAAAGATGGAATTTTATAGGTTCAATGAAAATTCTTTCATAATTTACTCATCCTCGTGTTGTTTTAAACCTGTATGCATTAGTTTTTTCTGATTAACACAAAATAAAATATTTTGAGGAATGATGGTAAACCCACAGCAGATAGTGACCATTGACTCCCATAGTAGGAATAAAAAAAGATGGAATTTTATATGTTAAATGAAAATTCTTTCATAATTTACTCATCCTCGTGTTGTTTTAAACCTGTACACTGCATGAAAAGTGGGATTTTCGTCCCCGTAAGCGCCTGTAGGCTCCCGAAAATCTCCCGAATTTTCGGCAGCTTTCCTCAATTTACCAGCAGCGAGCTTCGCGTTTGTCTGTGTCACAAATCGTCATAAACGAACCATGACGTAGGTGGAGAGCCCCGCGCGGGTGCGATGCCTCTAATTAGCATATGAATAGCAGCGAAATCTCTGCCGGCTAGTTAGAGCGTCTCTGGCCTAATTAGCATGTGAATAGCAGCAAAACTAGAGTAACGGCCCACTTGAATGTAATCACTCAGTATTGGCTGAAGCCACAACTTTTAAACAAGTAAAATCCCCCGTGAATGGTTGGCAGATGGCTTCAAGCCAATCACAAGGGATTTTTCTTGTTTAAAAGTAGTGGCTTCAGCCAATACCGAGTGAGTAAATTCAAGTCGGGCCGTTACTCTAAAGAGGGGGGTTATTGGGCACCCTGGCTCATTATAAATGTAAACCCCAATAAATAATAATAATAATAATAAATAATTTATGTTATCATTTTTTATATATTAATGTCATTGTGCTATGTACTACATTATTCACAACATCAAGGAATATAAGAGAAAACAAAGAGGTTTATTTATAAACACACAGCTGTTTATTCAAAGAAAGAGCTTTATTTATAAACACACAACTATGTACAAAGCAGCATAATGTCTCTTATATTGTACTCCAAACACGTCAAAAAGTGCCTAAGATGTTCGGGAAAGATCCCTAAAAATCTTTTTCAAAGTGTTGAAAAAAAAACTCAAAAACGTTGTAAAAAAGTCACTTTTTCACGCGTATATGGTGAGTTGCCCGGTACTTTGGTATCGCCTCTAATCTGGATTGCAGCGTGGCACAGAGCTCGGAGAGTTCCAGGCTGCGAGAGGGCGGTGGCCGCACAATCCATCCAGACACCCCGCCAACAATGCCGTATTCCTCATCAGATATGAGATCTATGGTGGCGCACTTCCAAATGTCCATCTCATCCTCAGCCAACACACTTCGTCTCGCTTCCAGCAACTGTAATACAATCAATAAGGACAATAAGTGACCTGAAAAATACTCACATTGACAAAAAACTGATCTAATATAATAAATCTTACCATTTTTCTTCTGGATCGACTCCGAGCTAAACTTTTCGCATTTTCCGCCTGCGATGCGAGTTCAGGTTGTTTGTATCTGAAACTCCGGCGTACCGACTCATAACACGTCTTACGGGCAGCTGGAAAACAATTAAATGAGACTGGTATTAATAAAAAGAGTCACGGTACAATTAAACAAGAAATGAGGAAAAACATTAGAAGTTATACTTACAAACAATGTCGTCATTCTCAGCAGTAAATCTGGACTTGCTGAAATAGCCCCAAGCAAATCGGAGGTCACGGCTTTGTTATGAGGCGACGTTAGTCTGTGAAAACAAAATGTGTGGGTTTAAGCTCGGATCTATTAACGTATCTATTTCCTTATACAAGAATAAAAACATATTCTTTAAATCGTAACGTTACCTTTGCTCTGGTTCATAGCGCCTGCAGTGTGCCTCAGAGACGCCGTACTGCCTCCTGTAAATTACAAGACAAAAAACACCTCTTAGTTATAAAACACACAGCTTGGGCTACTTCAAAAAATATGCTTATACATAAAATTATTCTTACCGCAATCTTGGGATTGTGCACCCGTCTGCTCTTCTTGGAGAGTTACAAACACCAAACCAAACGTCTGTTTCGCTTGTCGACACTGCTGTGTGAGCCATGACCATGACCTCGCACATGATTGGACGAAGGCGAGAAGCCTGTCGGGCTCCTCCAATCACATGCGAGGTTATTGATATAAGGAAAATCTTGTGAGACGTGTGCGCATGCGTATGATATAAACAACAAACGCGATGTGCCGGAAGCTCTGTGTGAAATCAACACAGTGTGCTGTCAGTTGAAAGATGTAAGTCCCAAGACTGAGAAACGACCTCGGCGCTTCTGTAAACATTGCAACACTGAAGTGTGTCATACACAGTATTTTGACCACAGAAAGCGCTATTTAAAAAATGGAGTTTGGGAGAAAAAAATCCAAAAGGGCTACTTCAGATAACGTACAGAGCCTGCTGCTACCCAGTCATGAATCCGCTGTGAGTGATGTCCCGTCATGTGTAAAGACCCGGAAGATAACTTTACTGGAGTTAGAGAGATTGGTGAAAGTGAAATGCACTCCGAGGACCCAGAAAAAGAAGTGATTGAAGAATTTGAAGAAACGCACCCAGCGAATTTCAGTTCAGACAACGGTGAGCATAAATACATATTTTTTATATAAGCTTGGCTTGCTTTACGTATGTTATCATTTTAAACAATACTAAAACATATCAACAAGTAAAGTAAAATAAAATCAACAAGTTAAACAAAAACGTTGGAGTTAAATGTGGTTGATTATCACTGTTGTTGTTATTTTAATAGTAAATTATAATTGAATAGGAATATCGCGTTATAATGCATAACGTTATCTTCTGTTTGTTGTTTTTCAGACGAAACAGCAGATGACCAAAGCATTCGTCTTTTCCTGGACATCTCCTGTTGTGTGGTAAGCATGAAATTACATTTGGATATACTAGTATAAAGTTCAATACATGCTAATCCAGAGCTGAAATGGGAAAACCTAACAATTTTCACCCACATGATTGTTTTCCACTCTTAAATTTCTGTTAGTTAACTAATGAAAGCAACTAAAGTATAAACACACTTTATAAAGTATTAAAAAATCCTAAAATGAAGTTGAAGTGGATGAAGTTCCCACAAAGTACTTAACTGGTTCATTGCACTAAAGCTAGCTGTTTGAGATGCACATGATCTTTTTCAACTACAGTTTTCAAATCTTTTCATACTCAAATGGCCCTATTGATGAGAAATGAACATATTAATTATGTTCTTTTTAAATCTCAAATGACCATATTAACAATGGGCTTTTCAATCTCAAATGGCCACATTTATGATGGACTTTTCAATCTCAAATGGCCACATTCATGATGGACTTTTCAATCTCAAATGGCCATATTAACGATGGGCTTTTCCATCTCTAATGGTCTAATGGTGGTGCTGAGTATGTGCATTGCATGTGTTTTAAATATGCCCTTTAAAATTTCATAGGATGACTATGTGGATGAAGAGGGGGAAATCCTTGCTGAGGAGCAGAGTGAACCCTATCCTCACATACAAGATGGGGAGGAGCATGGAAGTGATCAGGCCAGAAGTGAAAAACCAGAACACTTGTTAATGAAACTTTTGGGCATGATGAAATTGACTGGTATCCTCCGTGACGACTTCTTACAGTATGTGGGTTGTCCAAAATGTATGACAGTGTACATGCTTACTGAAACCTATGAGCTCAGACGGGATGGTACAAAGGTTTGCAGGACTTGTGGTCACATCCCATTCTACAATCACTCACAGCAGAGGTCTGCATTAAGGAAGAAATGTGGCTCTGCCTTGCTAAGCAAAACTACATATTTGAGCAGTGAAGAGTATGTCCATCCAATACGTTCTTACTGATACAAGAGTGTTGTGCAGTCTCTGGGAGGACTTGTTAAAAGACTTGGATTTGAAGAGAAATTAGATGAAAGGCGAAAGCGGGAAATGCCAAAGGGTGTGTTAGGAGATGTATATGATGGACAAGTATGGCAGGATTACCAGTATGTGAATTCAATAACTGTAGTCATGCCACTATGCACAGTATTTGAGCTGTGATGTAATTGCACAAGTTTCCTTGCTTCATTCCCTTCCAGACAGACATTTTGTTGTTTGACATGTTGTTTGCATAGAATGCACAAATTGAGCCTGATTAAAACTCTGTTAAAACAATTAAAATTGTTGAAATAAATTGTTTTGTGTATCTTTTTTTTTACCTAACATTGGTTATTGCTAATGACATACAGAGATATTCATATATACTGTTGGCCTGGACAAACTGAATCTACTTAAAGGGATAGTTTAAAAAAAATTAGGGAAAAATATTTTGATAATATTGTGATAAATGATGAAGAAAATATTTTGATAAATGATTGTCATTAAACTTAAAGATGATTTTGAATTACTCTGTCCAACATCTCCGCTTAGTTAACTGAGTTGAAAGATTTTCTATTTTTAATTCATTTATAATTATAATTCTCTTAGTGTTATAAATGGTATTATAACACAAAACTCATGAATAAGTCAGTCATTGAATAAACTTGATTCTCCACTGAAACACACACAAAACTGCGAAAAATACAGTACAATGTGCTGTTTATGTCAATAAACACTGATCACCTGAACGGTGACTTTCATTAACAAAAATGGTAATTTATCATTTAAAACTAAACAACATGAATAATATTAGAGCAAAAAACCTCTATGACATTTTAACAAATATTTAAGTAGTTAAAGTTCTTATTAGTTCTTAATTCTGTAAAAAAGCTTAAATAATCATAATATTCAGGGACAAAGGATTATGGGTATAATATATTTTTAAGTATATGTCCAAAACTCAAAATATTAAGTAATGTTTATATCATTAAGACAATATCTGGGTTAACAGTGTAGCATACTTTGAAAATAAATCAATTCAAGCTACAATTTAAGAGTTTGTAATTTGGCTATACTGATACCAGAGATTTTATTAAAATCAAAGTTAAAACCTCTCAGAATGTCACCTGAGTAAAACTCCCCCAGCTGCTACCCTCATTTGCATTTGTATAGCTCACAGCATGTTCATTTACATGTTAAAGCCTCCCCTAGAATTAGGGGAAGGGGGGACAACTTCAGAGCAAGACCCACGTCAACTTCTGACAACTTATGGCAGTTTTCGGTGTTGGCTGCAAATTGTCATGCGCAGTCGTATACTTGGAGTTTCACAACAATCTACAGTGCCACATTCTGGCGAAAATTCCACTTTTCATGCAGTGGTATGCATTAGTTTTTTCTGATTAACACAAAAGAAAATATTTTGAGGAATGATGGTAAACCCACAGCAGATAGTGACCATTGATTTCCATAGTAGGAATAAAAAAAAGATGGAATTTTATAGGTTCAATGAAAATTCTTTCATAATTTACTCATCCTCGTGTTGTTTTAAACCTGTATGCATTAGTTTTTTTCTGATTAACACAAAAGAAAATATTTTGAGGAATGATGGTAAACCCACAGCAGATAGTGACCATTGACTCCCATAGTAGGAATAAAAAAAAGATGGAATTTTATAGGTTCAATTAAAATTCTTTCATAATTTACTCATCCTCGTGTTGTTTTAAACCTGTATGCATTAGTTTTTTCTGATTAACACAAAAGAAAATATTTTGAGGAATGATGGTAAACCCACAGCAGATAGTGACCATTGACTCCCATAGTAGGAATAAAAAAATGATGGAATTTTATAGGTTCAATGAAAATTCTTTCATAATTTACTCATCCTTGTGTTGTTTTAAACCTGTATGCATTAGTTTTTTTCTGATTAACACAAAATAAAATATTTTGAGGAATGATGGTAAACCCACAGCAGATAGTGACCATTGACTCCCATAGTAGGAATAAAAAATGATGGAATTTTATAGGTTCAATGAAAATTCTTTCATAATTTACTCATCCTTGTGTTGTTTTAAACCTGTATGCATTAGTTTTTTTCTGATTAACACAAAAGAAAATATTTTGAGGAATGATGGTAAACCCACAGCAGATAGTTACCATTGACTCCCATAGTAGGAATAAAAAAAATGATGGAATTTTATAGGTTCAAGAAAAATTATTTCATAATTTACTCATCCTTGTGTTGTTTTAAGCCTGTATGCATTAGTTTTTTTCTGATTAACACAAAAGAAAATATTTTGAGGAATGATGGTAAACCCACAGCAGATAGTGACCATTGACTCCCATAGTAGGAATAAAAAAATGATGGAATTTTATAGGTTCAATGAAAATTCTTTCATAATTTACTCATCCTTGTGTTGTTTTAAACCTGTATGCATTAGTTTTTTTCTGATTAACACAAAAGAAAATATTTTTAGGAATGATGGTAAACCCACAGCAGATAGTGACCATTGACTCCCATAGTAGGAATAAAAAAATGAAGGAATTTTATATGTTAAATGAAAATTATTTCATAATTTACTCATCCTTGTGTTGTTTTAAACGTGTATCCATTAGTTTTTTTCTGATTAACACAAAAGAAAATATTTTGAGGAATGATGGTAAACCCACAGCAGATAGTTACCATTGACTCCCATAGTAGGAATAAAAAAATGATGGAATTTTATAGGTTCAATGAAAATTCTTTCATAATTTACTCATCCTTGTGTTGTTTTAAACCTGTATGCATTAGTTTTTTTCTGATTAACACAAAAGAAAATATTTTGAGGAATGATGGTAAACCCACAGCAGATAGTGACCATTGACTCCCATAGTAGGAATAAAAAAAAGATGGAATTTTATAGGTTCAATGAAAATTCTTTCATAATTTACTCATCCTCGTGTTGTTTTAAACCTGTATGCATTAGTTTTTTTCTGATTAACACAAAAGAAAATATTTTGAGGAATGATGGTAAACCCACAGCAGATAGTGACCATTGACTCCCATAGTAGGAATAAAAAAAAGATGGAATTTTATAGGTTCAATTAAAATTCTTTCATAATTTACTCATCCTCGTGTTGTTTTAAACCTGTATGCATTAGTTTTTTCTGATTAACACAAAAGAAAATATTTTGAGGAATGATGGTAAACCCACAGCAGATAGTGACCATTGACTCCCATAGTAGGAATAAAAAAATGATGGAATTTTATAGGTTCAATGAAAATTCTTTCATAATTTACTCATCCTTGTGTTGTTTTAAACCTGTATGCATTAGTTTTTTTCTGATTAACACAAAATAAAATATTTTGAGGAATGATGGTAAACCCACAGCAGATAGTGACCATTGACTCCCATAGTAGGAATAAAAAATGATGGAATTTTATAGGTTCAATGAAAATTCTTTCATAATTTACTCATCCTTGTGTTGTTTTAAACCTGTATGCATTAGTTTTTTTCTGATTAACACAAAAGAAAATATTTTGAGGAATGATGGTAAACCCACAGCAGATAGTTACCATTGACTCCCATAGTAGGAATAAAAAAATGATGGAATTTTATAGGTTCAAGAAAAATTATTTCATAATTTACTCATCCTTGTGTTGTTTTAAGCCTGTATGCATTAGTTTTTTTCTGATTAACACAAAAGAAAATATTTTGAGGAATGATGGTAAACCCACAGCAGATAGTGACCATTGACTCCCATAGTAGGAATAAAAAAATGATGGAATTTTATGGGTTCAATGAAAAAACTTTCATAATTTACTCATTCTTGTGTTGTATTAAACCTGTATGCATTAGTTTTTTCTGATTAACACAAAAGAAAATATTTTGAGGAATGATGGTAAACCCACAGCAGATAGTGACCATTGACTCCCATAGTAGGAATAAAAAAATGATGGAATTTTATAGGTTCAAGAAAAATTATTTCATAATTTACTCATCCTTGTGTTGTTTTAAGCCTGTATGCATTAGTTTTTTTCTGATTAACACAAAAGAAAATATTTTGAGGAATGATGGTAAACCCACAGCAGATAGTGACCATTGACTCCCATAGTAGGAATAAAAAAATGATGGAATTTTATAGGTTCAATGAAAAAACTTTCATAATTTACTCATCCTTGTGTTGTTTTAAACCTGTATGCATTAGTTTTTTTCTGATTAACACAAAAGAAAATATTTTGAGGAATGATGGTAAACCCACAGCAGATAGTTACCATTGACTCCCATAGTAGGAATAAAAAAATGATGGAATTTTATAGGTTCAATGAAAATTCTTTCATAATTTACTCATCCTCGTGTTGTATTAAACCTGTATGCATTAGTTTTTTCTGATTAACACAAAAGAAAATATTTTGAGGAATGATGGTAAACCCACAGCAGATAGTGACCATTGACTCCCATAGTAGGAATAAAAAAATGATGGAATTTTATAGGTTCAATGAAAATTCTTTCATAATTTACTCATCCTCGTGTTGTTTTAAACCTGTATGCATTAGTTTTTTTCTGATTAACACAAAAGAAAATATTTTGAGGAATGATGGTAAACCCACAGCAGATAGTGACCATTGACTCCCATAGTAGGAATAAAAAAAAGATGGAATTTTATAGGTTCAATGAAAATTCTTTCATAATTTACTCATCCTCGTGTTGTTTTAAACCTGTATGCATTAGTTTTTTCTGATTAACACAAAAGAAAATATTTTGAGGAATGATGGTAAACCCACAGCAGGTAGTGACCATTGACTCCTATAGTAGGAAAAAAAAATGAAGGAATTTTATATGTTAAATGAAAATTCTTTCATAATTTACTCATCCTTGTGTTGTTTTAAACCTGTATGCATTAGTTTTTTTCTGATTAACACAAAATAAAAAATTTTTGAGGAATGATGGTAAACCCACAGCAGATAGTTACCATTGACTCCCATAGTAGGAATAAAAAAATGATGGAATTTTATAGGTTCAATGAAAATTCTTTCATAATTTTCTCATCCTTGTGTTGTTTTAAACCTGTATGCATTAGTTTTTTCTGATTAACACAAAAGAAAATATTTTGAGGAATGATGGTAAACCCACAGCAGATAGTGACCATTGACTCCCATAGTAGGAATAAAAAAATGATGGAATTTTATAGGTTCAATGAAAATTCTTTCATAATTTACTCATCCTTGTGTTGTTTTAAACCTGTATGCATTAGTTTTTTTCTGATTAACACAAAAGAAAATATTTTGAGGAATGATGGTAAACCCACAGCAGATAGTGACCATTGACTCCCATAGTAGGAATAAAAAAAAGATGGAATTTTATAGGTTCAATGAAAACTCTTTCATAATTTACTCATCCTCGTGTTGTTTTAAACCTGTATGCATTAGTTTTTTTCTGATTAACACAAAAGAAAATATTTTGAGGAATGATGGTAAACCCACAGCAGATAGTGACCATTGACTCCCATAGTAGGAATAAAAAAATGAAGGAATTTTATATGTTAAATGAAAATTATTTCATAATTTACTCATCCTTGTGTTGTTTTAAACGTGTATCCATTAGTTTTTTTCTGAATAAAACAAAAGAAAATATTTTGAGGAATGATGGTAAACCCACAGCAGATAGTTACCATTGACTCCCATAGTAGGAATAAAAAAATGATGGAATTTTATAGGTTCAATGAAAATTCTTTCATAATTTACTCATCCTTGTGTTGTTTTAAACCTGTATGCATTAGTTTTTTTCTGATTAACACAAAAGAAAATATTTTTAGGAATGATGGTAAACCCACAGCAGATAGTGACCATTGACTCCCATAGTAGGAATAAAAAAATGAGGGAATTTTATATGTTAAATGAAAATTATTTCATAATTTACTCATCCTTGTGTTGTTTTAAACGTGTATCCATTAGTTTTTTTCTGATTAACACAAAAGAAAATATTTTGAGGAATGATGGTAAACCCACAGCAGATAGTTACCATTGACTCCCATAGTAGGAATAAAAAAATGATGGAATTTTATAGGTTCAATGAAAATTCTTTCATAATTTACTCATCCTTGTGTTGTTTTAAACCTGTATGCATTAGTTTTTTTCTGATTAACACAAAAGAAAATATTTTGAGGAATGATGGTAAACCCACAGCAGATAGTGACCATTGACTCCCATAGTAGGAATAAAAAAAAGATGGAATTTTATAGGTTCAATGAAAATTCTTTCATAATTTACTCATCCTCGTGTTGTTTTAAACCTGTATGCATTAGTTTTTTTCTGATTAACACAAAAGAAAATATTTTGAGGAATGATGGTAAACCCACAGCAGATAGTGACCATTGACTCCCATAGTAGGAATAAAAAAAAGATGGAATTTTATAGGTTCAATGAAAATTCTTTCATAATTTACTCATCCTCGTGTTGTTTTAAACCTGTATGCATTAGTTTTTTCTGATTAACACAAAATAAAATATTTTGAGGAATGATGGTAAACCCACAGCAGATAGTGACCATTGACTCCCATAGTAGGAATAAAAAAAGATGGAATTTTATATGTTAAATGAAAATTCTTTCATAATTTACTCATCCTCGTGTTGTTTTAAACCTGTATGCATTAGTTTTTTCTGATTAACACAAAAGAAAATATTTTGAGGAATGATGGTAAACCCACAACAGATAGTGACCATTGACTCCCATAGTAGGAATAAAAAAAAGATGGAATTTTATAGGTTCAATGAAAATTCTTTCATAATTTACTCATCCTCGTGTTGTTTTAAACCTGTATGCATTAGTTTTTTTCTGATTAACACAAAAGAAAATATTTTGAGGAATGATGGTAAACCCACAGCAGATAGTGACCATTGACTCCCATAGTAGGAATAAAAAAAAGATGGAATTTTATAGGTTCAATTAAAATTCTTTCATAATTTACTCATCCTCGTGTTGTTTTAAACCTGTATGCATTAGTTTTTTCTGATTAACACAAAAGAAAATATTTTGAGGAATGATGGTAAACCCACAGCAGATAGTGACCATTGACTCCCATAGTAGGAATAAAAAAATGATGGAATTTTATAGGTTCAATGAAAATTCTTTCATAATTTACTCATCCTTGTGTTGTTTTAAACCTGTATGCATTAGTTTTTTTTTGATTAACACAAAATAAAATATTTTGAGGAATGATGGTAAACCCACAGCAGATAGTGACCATTGACTCCCATAGTAGGAATAAAAAATGATGGAATTTTATAGGTTCAATGAAAATTCTTTCATAATTTACTCATCCTTGTGTTGTTTTAAACCTGTATGCATTAGTTTTTTTCTGATTAACACAAAATAAAATATTTTGAGGAATGATGGTAAACCCACAGCAGATAGTTACCATTGACTCCCATAGTAGGAATAAAAAAAATGATGGAATTTTATAGGTTCAAGAAAAATTATTTCATAATTTACTCATCCTTGTGTTGTTTTAAGCCTGTATGCATTAGTTTTTTTCTGATTAACACAAAAGAAAATATTTTGAGGAATGATGGTAAACCCACAGCAGATAGTGACCATTGACTCCCATAGTAGGAATAAAAAAATGATGGAATTTTATGGGTTCAATGAAAAAACTTTCATAATTTACTCATTCTTGTGTTGTATTAAACCTGTATGCATTAGTTTTTTCTGATTAACACAAAAGAAAATATTTTGAGGAATGATGGTAAACCCACAGCAGATAGTGACCATTGACTCCCATAGTAGGAATAAAAAAATGATGGAATTTTATAGGTTCAAGAAAAATTATTTCATAATTTACTCATCCTTGTGTTGTTTTAAGCCTGTATGCATTAGTTTTTTTCTGATTAACACAAAAGAAAATATTTTGAGGAATGATGGTAAACCCACAGCAGATAGTGACCATTGACTCCCATAGTAGGAATAAAAAAATGATGGAATTTTATAGGTTCAATGAAAAAACTTTCATAATTTACTCATCCTTGTGTTGTTTTAAACCTGTATGCATTAGTTTTTTTCTGATTAACACAAAAGAGAATATTTTGAGGAATGATGGTAAACCCACAGCAGATAGTTACCATTGACTCCCATAGTAGGAATAAAAAAATGATGGAATTTTATAGGTTCAATGAAAATTCTTTCATAATTTACTCATCCTTGTGTTGTATTAAACCTGTATGCATTAGTTTTTTCTGATTAACACAAAAGAAAATATTTTGAGGAATGATGGTAAACCCACAGCAGATAGTGACCATTGACTCCCATAGTAGGAATAAAAAAATGATGGAATTTTATAGGTTCAATGAAAATTCTTTCATAATTTACTCATCCTCGTGTTGTTTTAAACCTGTATGCATTAGTTTTTTTCTGATTAACACAAAAGAAAATATTTTGAGGAATGATGGTAAACCCACAGCAGATAGTGACCATTGACTCCCATAGTAGGAATAAAAAAAAGATGGAATTTTATAGGTTCAATGAAAATTCTTTCATAATTTACTCATCCTCGTGTTGTTTTAAACCTGTATGCATTAGTTTTTTCTGATTAACACAAAAGAAAATATTTTGAGGAATGATGGTAAACCCACAGCAGATAGTGACCATTGACTCCCATAGTAGGAATAAAAAAAGATGGAATTTTATATGTTAAATGAAAATTCTTTCATAATTTACTCATCCTCGTGTTGTTTTAAACCTGTATGCATTAGTTTTTTCTGATTAACACAAAAGAAAATATTTTGAGGAATGATGGTAAACCCACAGCAGATAGTGACCATTGACTCCCATAGTAGGAATAAAAAAAAGATGGAATTTTATAGGTTCAATGAAAATTCTTTCATAATTTACTCATCCTCGTGTTGTTTTAAACCTGTATGCATTAGTTTTTTTCTGATTAACACAAAAGAAAATATTTTGAGGAATGATGGTAAACCCACAGCAGATAGTGACCATTGACTCCCATAGTAGGAATAAAAAAAATATGGAATTTTATAGGTTCAATTAAAATTCTTTCATAATTTACTCATCCTCGTGTTGTTTTAAACCTGTATGCATTAGTTTTTTCTGATTAACACAAAAGAAAATATTTTGAGGAATGATGGTAAACCCACAGCAGATAGTGACCATTGACTCCCATAGTAGGAATAAAAAAATGATGGAATTTTATAGGTTCAATGAAAATTCTTTCATAATTTACTCATCCTTGTGTTGTTTTAAACCTGTATGCATTAGTTTTTTTCTGATTAACACAAAATAAAATATTTTGAGGAATGATGGTAAACCCACAGCAGATAGTGACCATTGACTCCCATAGTAGGAATAAAAAATGATGGAATTTTATAGGTTCAATGAAAATTCTTTCATAATTTACTCATCCTTGTGTTGTTTTAAACCTGTATGCATTAGTTTTTTTCTGATTAACACAAAAGAAAATATTTTGAGGAATGATTGTAAACCCACAGCAGATAGTTACCATTGACTCCCATAGTAGGAATAAAAAAAATGATGGAATTTTATAGGTTCAAGAAAAATTATTTCATAATTTACTCATCCTTGTGTTGTTTTAAGCCTGTATGCATTAGTTTTTTTCTGATTAACACAAAAGAAAATATTTTGAGGAATGATGGTAAACCCACAGCAGATAGTGACCATTGACTCCCATAGTAGGAATAAAAAAATGATGGAATTTTATGGGTTCAATGAAAAAACTTTCATAATTTACTCATTCTTGTGTTGTATTAAACCTGTATGCATTAGTTTTTTCTGATTAACACAAAAGAAAATATTTTGAGGAATGATGGTAAACCCACAGCAGATAGTGACCATTGACTCCCATAGTAGGAATAAAAAAATGATGGAATTTTATAGGTTCAAGAAAAATTATTTCATAATTTACTCATCCTTGTGTTGTTTTAAGCCTGTATGCATTAGTTTTTTTCTGATTAACACAAAAGAAAATATTTTGAGGAATGATGGTAAACCCACAGCAGATAGTGACCATTGACTCCCATAGTAGGAATAAAAAAATGATGGAATTTTATAGGTTCAATGAAAAAACTTTCATAATTTACTCATCCTTGTGTTGTTTTAAACCTGTATGCATTAGTTTTTTTCTGATTAACACAAAAGAAAATATTTTGAGGAATGATGGTAAACCCACAGCAGATAGTTACCATTGACTCCCATAGTAGGAATAAAAAAATGATGGAATTTTATAGGTTCAATGAAAATTCTTTCATAATTTACTCATCCTTGTGTTGTATTAAACCTGTATGCATTAGTTTTTTCTGATTAACACAAAAGAAAATATTTTGAGGAATGATGGTAAACCCACAGCAGATAGTGACCATTGACTCCCATAGTAGGAATAAAAAAATGATGGAATTTTATAGGTTCAATGAAAATTCTTTCATAATTTACTCATCCTCGTGTTGTTTTAAACCTGTATGCATTAGTTTTTTTCTGATTAACACAAAAGAAAATATTTTGAGGAATGATGGTAAACCCACAGCAGATAGTGACCATTGACTCCCATAGTAGGAATAAAAAAAAGATGGAATTTTATAGGTTCAATGAAAATTCTTTCATAATTTACTCATCCTCGTGTTGTTTTAAACCTGTATGCATTAGTTTTTTTCTGATTAACATAAAATAAAACAATTTTGAGGAATGATGGTAAACCCACAGCAGATAGTGACCATTGACTCCCATAGTAGGAAGAAAAAAAGATGGAATTTTATAGGTTCAATGAAAATTCTTTCATAATTTACTCATCCTTGTGTTGTTTTAAACCTGTATGCATTAGTTTTTTTCTGATTAACACAATAGAAAATATTTTGAGGAATGATGGTAAACCCACAGCAGATAGTTACCATTGACTCCCATAGTAGGAATAAAAAAATGATGGAATTTTATAGGTTCAAAAAAAATTATTTCATAATTTACTCATCCTTGTGTTGTTTTAAGCCTGTATGCATTAGTTTTTTTCTGGTTAACACAAAAGAAAATATTTTGAGGAATGATGGTAAACCCACAGCAGATAGTGACCATTGACTCCCATAGTAGGAATAAAAAAATGATGGAATTTTATGGGTTCAATGAAAAAACTTTCATAATTTACTCATCCTTGTGTTGTTTTAAACCTGTATGCATTAGTTTTTTTCTGATTAACACAAAATAAAATATTTTGAGGAATGATGGTAAACCCACAGCAGATAGTTACCATTCACTCCCATAGTAGGAATAAAAAAATGATGGAATTTTATAGGTTCAATGAAAATTCTTTCATAATTTACTCATCCTTGTTTTGTTTTAAACCTGTATGCATTAGTTTTTTCTGATTAACACAAAAGAAAATATTTTGAGGAATGATGGTAAACCCACAGCAGATAGTGACCATTGACTCCCATAGTAGGAATAAAAAAATGATGGAATTTTATAGGTTCAATGAAAATTCTTTCATAATTTACTCATCCTCGTGTTGTTTTAAACCTGTATGCATTAGTTTTTTTCTGATTAACACAAAAGAAAATATTTTGATGAATGATGGTAAACCCACAGCAGATAGTGACCATTGACTCCCATAGTAGGAATAAAAAAAGATGGAATTTTATAGGTTCAATGAAAATTCTTTCATAATTTACTCATCCTCGTGTTGTTTTAAACCTGTATGCATTAGTTTTTTTCTGATTAACACAAAAGAAAAATATTTTGAGGAATGATGGTAAACCCACAGCAGATAGTGACCATTGACTCCCATAGTAGGAATAAAAAAATGAAGGAATTTTATATGTTAAATGAAAATTATTTCATAATTTACTCATCCTTGTGTTGTTTTAAACGTGTATCCATTAGTTTTTTTCTGATTAACACAAAAGAAAATATTTTGAGGAATGATGGTAAACCCACAGCAGATAGTTACCATTGACTCCCATAGTAGGAATAAAAAAATGATGGAATTTTATAGGTTCAATGAAAATTCTTTCATAATTTACTCATCCTTGTGTTGTTTTAAACCTGTATGCATTAGTTTTTTTCTGATTAACACAAAAGAAAATATTTTGAGGAATGATGGTAAACCCACAGCAGATAGTGACCATTGACTCCCATAGTAGGAATAAAAAAATGAAGGAATTTTATATGTTAAATGAAAATTATTTCATAATTTACTCATCCTTGTGTTGTTTTAAACGTGTATCCATTAGTTTTTTTCTGATTAACACAAAAGAAAATATTTTGAGGAATGATGGTAAACCCACAGCAGATAGTTACCATTGACTCCCATAGTAGGAATAAAAAAATGATGGAATTTTATAGGTTCAATGAAAATTCTTTCATAATTTACTCATCCTTGTGTTGTTTTAAACCTGTATGCATTAGATTTTTTCTGATTAACACAAAAGAAAATATTTTGAGGAATGATGGTAAACCCACAGCAGATAGTGACCATTGACTCCCATAGTAGGAATAAAAAAAAGATGGAATTTTATAGGTTCAATGAAAATTCTTTCATAATTTACTCATCCTCGTGTTGTTTTAAACCTGTATGCATTAGTTTTTTTCTGATTAACACAAAAGAAAATATTTTGAGGAATGATGGTAAACCCACAGCAGATAGTGACCATTGACTCCCATAGTAGGAATAAAAAAAGATGGAATTTTATAGGTTCAATGAAAATTCTTTCATAATTTACTCATCCTCGTGTTGTTTTAAACCTGTATGCATTAGTTTTTTCTGATTAACACAAAAGAAAATATTTTGAGGAATGATGGTAAACCCACAGCAGATAGTGACCATTGACTCCCATAGTAGGAATAAAAAAATGAAGGAATTTTATATGTTAAATGAAAATTATTTCATAATTTACTCATCCTTGTGTTGTTTTAAACGTGTATGCATTAGTTTTTTTCTGATTAACACAAAAGAAAATATTTTGAGGAATGATGGTAAACCCACAGCAGATAGTGACCATTGACTCCCATAGTAGGAATAAAAAAATGATGGAATTTTATAGGTTCAATGAAAATTCTTTCATAATTTACTCATCCTTGTGTTGTTTTAAACCTGTATGCATTAGTTTTTTTCTGATTAACACAAAATAAAATATTTTGGGGAATGATGGTAAACCCACAGCAGATAGTGACCATTGACTCCCATAGTAGGAATAAAAAAAGATGGAATTTTATATGTTAAATGAAAATTCTTTCATAATTTACTCATCCTCGTGTTGTTTTAAACCTGTATGCATTAGTTTTTTCTGATTAACACAAAAGAAAATATTTTGAGGAATGATGGTAAACCCACAGCAGATAGTGACCATTGACTCCCATAGTAGGAATAAAAAAATGATGGAATTTTATAGGTTCAATGAAAATTCTTTCATAATTTACTCATCCTTGTGTTGTTTTAAACCTGTATGCATTAGTTTTTTTCTGATTAACACAAAAGAAAATATTTTGAGGAATGATGGTAAACCCACAGCAGATAGTGACCATTGACTCCCATAGTAGGAATAAAAAAAAGATGGAATTTTATAGGTTCAATGAAAATTCTTTCATAATTTACTCATCCTCGTGTTGTTTTAAACCTGTATGCATTAGTTTTTTCTGATTAACACAAAAGAAAATATTTTGAGGAATGATGGTAAACCCACAGCAGGTAGTGACCATTGACTCCCATAGTAGGAAAAAAAATGAAGGAATTTTATATGTTAAATGAAAATTCTTTCATAATTTACTCATCCTTGTGTTGTTTTAAACCTGTATGCATTAGTTTTTTTCTGATTAACACAAAATAAAAAAATTTTGAGGAATGATGGTAAACCCACAGCAGATAGTTACCATTGACTCCCATAGTAGGAATAAAAAAATGAAGGAATTTTATATGTTAAATGAAAATTATTTCATAATTTACTCATCCTTGTGTTGTTTTAAACGTGTATCCATTAGTTTTTTTCTGATTAACACAAAAGAAAATATTTTGAGGAATGATGGTAAACCCACAGCAGATAGTTACCATTGACTCCCATAGTAGGAATAAAAAAATGATGGAATTTTATAGGTTCAATGAAAATTCTTTCATAATTTACTCATCCTTGTGTTGTTTTAAACCTGTATGCATTAGTTTTTTTCTGATTAACACAAAAGAAAATATTTTGAGGAATGATGGTAAACCCACAGCAGATAGTGACCATTGACTCCCATAGTAGGAATAAAAAAATGAAGGAATTTTATATGTTAAATGAAAATTATTTCATAATTTACTCATCCTTGTGTTGTTTTAAACATGTATCCATTAGTTTTTTTCTGATTAACACAAAAGAAAATATTTTGAGGAATGATGGTAAACCCACAGCAGATAGTTACCATTGACTCCCATAGTAGGAATAAAAAAATGATGGAATTTTATAGGTTCAATGAAAATTCTTTCATAATTTACTCATCCTTGTGTTGTTTTAAACCTGTATGCATTAGATTTTTTCTGATTAACACAAAAGAAAATATTTTGAGGAATGATGGTAAACCCACAGCAGATAGTGACCATTGACTCCCATAGTAGGAATAAAAAAAAGATGGAATTTTATAGGTTCAATGAAAATTCTTTCATAATTTACTCATCCTCGTGTTGTTTTAAACCTGTATGCATTAGTTTTTTTCTGATTAACACAAAAGAAAATATTTTGAGGAATGATGGTAAACCCACAGCAGATAGTGACCATTGACTCCCATAGTAGGAATAAAAAAAGATGGAATTTTATAGGTTCAATGAAAATTCTTTCATAATTTACTCATCCTCGTGTTGTTTTAAACCTGTATGCATTAGTTTTTTCTGATTAACACAAAAGAAAATATTTTGAGGAATGATGGTAAACCCACAGCAGATAGTGACCATTGACTCCCATAGTAGGAATAAAAAAATGAAGGAATTTTATATGTTAAATGAAAATTATTTCATAATTTACTCATCCTTGTGTTGTTTTAAACGTGTATGCATTAGTTTTTTTCTGATTAACACAAAAGAAAATATTTTGAGGAATGATGGTAAACCCACAGCAGATAGTGACCATTGACTCCCATAGTAGGAATAAAAAAATGATGGAATTTTATAGGTTCAATGAAAATTCTTTCATAATTTACTCATCCTCGTGTTGTTTTAAACGTGTATGCATTAGTTTTTTTCTGATTAACACAAAATAAAATATTTTGGGGAATGATGGTAAACCCACAGCAGATAGTGACCATTGACTCCCATAGTAGGAATAAAAAAAGATGGAATTTTATATGTTAAATGAAAATTCTTTCATAATTTACTCATCCTCGTGTTGTTTTAAACCTGTATGCATTAGTTTTTTCTGATTAACACAAAAGAAAATATTTTGAGGAATGATGGTAAACCCACAGCAGATAGTGACCATTGACTCCCATAGTAGGAATAAAAAAATGATGGAATTTTATAGGTTCAATGAAAATTCTTTCATAATTTACTCATCCTTGTGTTGTTTTAAACCTGTATGCATTAGTTTTTTTCTGATTAACACAAAAGAAAATATTTTGAGGAATGATGGTAAACCCACAGCAGATAGTGACCATTGACTCCCATAGTAGGAATAAAAAAAGATGGAATTTTATAGGTTCAATGAAAATTCTTTCATAATTTACTCATCCTCGTGTTGTTTTAAACCTGTATGCATTAGTTTTTTTCTGATTAACACAAAAGAAAATATTTTGAGGAATGATGGTAAACCCACAGCAGATAGTGACCATTGACTCCCATAGTAGGAATAAAAAAAAGATGGAATTTTATAGGTTCAATGAAAATTCTTTCATAATTTACTCATCCTCGTGTTGTTTTAAACCTGTATGCATTAGTTTTTTCTGATTAACACAAAAGAAAATATTTTGAGGAATGATGGTAAACCCACAGCAGGTAGTGACCATTGACTCCCATAGTAGGAAAAAAAATGAAGGAATTTTATATGTTAAATGAAAATTCTTTCATAATTTACTCATCCTTGTGTTGTTTTAAACCTGTATGCATTAGTTTTTTTCTGATTAACACAAAATAAAAAAATTTTGAGGAATGATAATAAACCCACAGCAGATAGTTACCATTGACTCCCATAGTAGGAATAAAAAAATGATGGAATTTTATAGGTTCAATGAAAATTCTTTCATAATTTACTCATCCTTGTGTTGTTTTAAACCTGTATGCATTAGTTTTTTTCTGATTAACACAAAATAAAATATTTTGAGGAATGATGGTAAACCCACAGCAGATAGTTACCATTCACTCCCATAGTAGGAATAAAAAAATGATGGAATTTTATAGGTTCAATGAAAATTCTTTCATAATTTACTCATCCTTGTTTTGTTTTAAACCTGTATGCATTAGTTTTTTCTGATTAACACAAAAGAAAATATTTTGAGGAATGATGGTAAACCCACAGCAGATAGTGACCATTGACTCCCATAGTAGGAATAAAAAAATGATGGAATTTTATAGGTTCAATGAAAATTCTTTCATAATTTACTCATCCTCGTGTTGTTTTAAACCTGTATGCATTAGTTTTTTTCTGATTAACACAAAAGAAAATATTTTGATGAATGATGGTAAACCCACAGCAGATAGTGACCATTGACTCCCATAGTAGGAATAAAAAAAAGATGGAATTTTATAGGTTCAATGAAAATTCTTTCATAATTTACTCATCCTCGTGTTGTTTTAAACCTGTATGCATTAGTTTTTTTCTGATTAACACAAAAGAAAATATTTTGAGGAATGATGGTAAACCCACAGCAGATAGTGACCATTGACTCCCATAGTAGGAATAAAAAAATGAAGGAATTTTATATGTTAAATGAAAATTATTTCATAATTTACTCATCCTTGTGTTGTTTTAAACGTGTATCCATTAGTTTTTTTCTGAATAAAACAAAAGAAAATATTTTGAGGAATGATGGTAAACCCACAGCAGATAGTTACCATTGACTCCCATAGTAGGAATAAAAAAATGATGGAATTTTATAGGTTCAATGAAAATTCTTTCATAATTTACTCATCCTTGTGTTGTTTTAAACCTGTATGCATTAGTTTTTTTCTGATTAACACAAAAGAAAATATTTTTAGGAATGATGGTAAACCCACAGCAGATAGTGACCATTGACTCCCATAGTAGGAATAAAAAAATGAGGGAATTTTATATGTTAAATGAAAATTATTTCATAATTTACTCATCCTTGTGTTGTTTTAAACGTGTATCCATTAGTTTTTTTCTGATTAACACAAAAGAAAATATTTTGAGGAATGATGGTAAACCCACAGCAGATAGTTACCATTGACTCCCATAGTAGGAATAAAAAAATGATGGAATTTTATAGGTTCAATGAAAATTCTTTCATAATTTACTCATCCTTGTGTTGTTTTAAACCTGTATGCATTAGTTTTTTTCTGATTAACACAAAAGAAAATATTTTGAGGAATGATGGTAAACCCACAGCAGATAGTGACCATTGACTCCCATAGTAGGAATAAAAAAAAGATGGAATTTTATAGGTTCAATGAAAATTCTTTCATAATTTACTCATCCTCGTGTTGTTTTAAACCTGTATGCATTAGTTTTTTCTGATTAACACAAAATAAAAAAATTTTGAGGAATGATGGTAAACCCACAGCAGATAGTGACCATTGACTCCCATAGTAGGAATAAAAAATGATGGAATTTTATAGGTTCAATGAAAATTCTTTCATAATTTACTCATCCTTGTGTTGTTTTAAACGTGTATGCATTAGTTTTTTACTGATTAACACAAAAGAAAATATTTTGAGGAATGATGGTAAACCCACAGCAGATAGTGACCATTGACTCCCATAGTAGGAATAAAAAAATGATGGAATTTTATAGGTTCAATGAAAATTCTTTCATAATTTACTCATCCTTGTGTTGTTTTAAACCTGTATGCATTAGTTTTTTTCTGATTAACACAAAATAAAATATTTTGAGGAATGATGGTAAACCCACAGCAGATAGTGACAATTGACTCCCATAGTAGGAATAAAAAATGATGGAATTTTATAGGTTCAATGACAATTCTTTCATAATTTACTCATCCTTGTGTTGTTTTAAACCTGTATGCATTAGTTTTTTTCTGATTAACACAAAATAAAATATTTTGAGGAATGATGGTAAACCCACAGCAGATAGTTACCATTGACTCCCATAGTAGGAATAAAAAAATGATGGAATTTTATAGGTTCAAGAAAAATTATTTCATAATTTACTCATCCTTGTGTTGTTTTAAACCTGTATGCATTAGTTTTTTTCTGATTAACACAATAGAAAATATTTTGAGGAATGATGGTAAACCCACAGCAGATAGTGACCATTGACTCCCATAGTAGGAATAAAAAAAAGATGGAATTTTATAGGTTCAATGAAAATTCTTTCATTATTTACTCATCGTCGTGTTGTTTTAAACCTGTATGCATTAGTTTTTTTCGGATTAACACAAAAGAAAATATTATGAGGAATGATGGTAAACCCACAGCAGATAGTTTCCATTGACTCCCATAGTAGGAATAAAAAATGATGGAATTTTATAGGTTCAATGAAAATTCTTTCATAATTTACTCATCCTCGTGTTGTTTTAAACCTGTATGCATTAGTTTTTTTCTGATTAACACAAAATAAAACAATTTTGAGGAATGATGGTAAACCCACAGCAGATAGTGACCATTGACTCCCATAGTAGGAATAAAAAATGATGGAATTTTATAGGTTCAATGAAAATTCTTTCATAATTTACTCATCCTTGTGTTGTTTTAAACCTGTATGCATTAGTTTTTTTCTGATTAACACAATAGAAAATATTTTGAGGAATGATGGTAAACCCACAGCAGATAGTTACCATTGACTCCCATAGTAGGAATAAAAAAATGATGGAATTTTATAGGTTCAAGAAAAATTATTTCATAATTTACTCATCCTTGTGTTGTTTTAAGCCTGTATGCATTAGTTTTTTTCTGGTTAACACAAAAGAAAATATTTTGAGGAATGATGGTAAACCCACAGCAGATAGTGACCATTGACTCCCATAGTAGGAATAAAAAAATGATGGAATTTTATGGGTTCAATGAAAAAACTTTCATAATTTACTCATCCTTGTGTTGTTTTAAACCTGTATGCATTAGTTTTTTTCTGATTAACACAAAAGAAAATATTTTGAGGAATGATGGTAAACCCACAGCAGATAGTTACCATTGACTCCCATAGTAGGAATAAAAAAATGATGGAATTTTATAGGTTCAATGAAAATTCTTTCATAATTTACTCATCCTTGTTTTGTTTTAAACCTGTATGCATTAGTTTTTTCTGATTAACACAAAAGAAAATATTTTGAGGAATGATGGTAAACCCACAGCAGATAGTGACCATTGACTCCCATAGTAGGAATAAAAAAATGATGGAATTTTATAGGTTCAATGAAAATTCTTTCATAATTTACTCATCCTCGTGTTGTTTTAAACCTGTATGCATTAGTTTTTTTCTGATTAACACAAAAGAAAATATTTTGATGAATGATGGTAAACCCACAGCAGATAGTGACCATTGACTCCCATAGTAGGAATAAAAAAAAGATGGAATTTTATAGGTTCAATTAAAATTCTTTCATAATTTACTCATCCTCGTGTTGTTTTAAACCTGTATGCATTAGTTTTTTTCTGATTAACACAAAAGAAAAATATTTTGAGGAATGATGGTAAACCCACAGCAGATAGTGACCATTGACTCCCATAGTAGGAATAAAAAAATGAAGGAATTTTATATGTTAAATGAAAATTATTTCATAATTTACTCATCCTTGTGTTGTTTTAAACGTGTATCCATTAGTTTTTTTCTGATTAACACAAAAGAAAATATCTTGAGGAATGATGGTAAACCCACAGCAGATAGTTACCATTGACTCCCATAGTAGGAATAAAAAAATGATGGAATTTTATAGGTTCAATGAAAATTCTTTCATAATTTACTCATCCTTGTGTTGTTTTAAACCTGTATGCATTAGTTTTTTTCTGATTAACACAAAAGAAAATATTTTGAGGAATGATGGTAAACCCACAGCAGATAGTGACCATTGACTCCCATAGTAGGAATAAAAAAATGAAGGAATTTTATATGTTAAATGAAAATTATTTCATAATTTACTCATCCTTGTGTTGTTTTAAACGTGTATCCATTAGTTTTTTTCTGATTAACACAAAAGAAAATATTTTGAGGAATGATGGTAAACCCACAGCAGATAGTTACCATTGACTCCCATAGTAGGAATAAAAAAATGATGGAATTTTATAGGTTCAATGAAAATTCTTTCATAATTTACTCATCCTTGTGTTGTTTTAAACCTGTATGCATTAGATTTTTTCTGATTAACACAAAAGAAAATATTTTGAGGAATGATGGTAAACCCACAGCAGATAGTGACCATTGACTCCCATAGTAGGAATAAAAAAAAGATGGAATTTTATAGGTTCAATGAAAATTCTTTCATAATTTACTCATCCTCGTGTTGTTTTAAACCTGTATGCATTAGTTTTTTTCTGATTAACACAAAAGAAAATATTTTGAGGAATGATGGTAAACCCACAGCAGATAGTGACCATTGACTCCCATAGTAGGAATAAAAAAAAGATGGAATTTTATAGGTTCAATGAAAATTCTTTCATAATTTACTCATCCTCGTGTTGTTTTAAACCTGTATGCATTAGTTTTTTCTGATTAACACAAAAGAAAATATTTTGAGGAATGATGGTAAACCCACAGCAGATAGTGACCATTGACTCCCATAGTAGGAATAAAAAAATGAAGGAATTTTATATGTTAAATGAAAATTATTTCATAATTTACTCATCCTTGTGTTGTTTTAAACGTGTATGCATTAGTTTTTTTCTGATTAACACAAAAGAAAATATTTTGAGGAATGATGGTAAACCCACAGCAGATAGTGACCATTGACTCCCATAGTAGGAATAAAAAAATGATGGAATTTTATAGGTTCAATGAAAATTCTTTCATAATTTACTCATCCTTGTGTTGTTTTAAACCTGTATGCATTAGTTTTTTTCTGATTAACACAAAATAAAATATTTTGGGGAATGATGGTAAACCCACAGCAGATAGTGACCATTGACTCCCATAGTAGGAATAAAAAAAGATGGAATTTTATATGTTAAATGAAAATTCTTTCATAATTTACTCATCCTCGTGTTGTTTTAAACCTGTATGCATTAGTTTTTTCTGATTAACACAAAAGAAAATATTTTGAGGAATGATGGTAAACCCACAGCAGATAGTGACCATTGACTCCCATAGTAGGAATAAAAAAATGATGGAATTTTATAGGTTCAATGAAAATTCTTTCATAATTTACTCATCCTTGTGTTGTTTTAAACCTGTATGCATTAGTTTTTTTCTGATTAACACAAAAGAAAATATTTTGAGGAATGATGGTAAACCCACAGCAGATAGTGACCATTGACTCCCATAGTAGGAATAAAAAAAGATGGAATTTTATAGGTTCAATGAAAATTCTTTCATAATTTACTCATCCTCGTGTTGTTTTAAACCTGTATGCATTAGTTTTTTTCTGATTAACACAAAATAAAATATTTTGGGGAATGATGGTAAACCCACAGCAGATAGTGACCATTGACTCCCATAGTAGGAATAAAAAATGATGGAATTTTATAGGTTCAATGAAAATTCTTTCATAATTTACTCATCCTCGTGTTGTTTTAAACCTGTATGCATTAGTTTTTTCTGATTAACACAAAAGAAAATATTTTGAGGAATGATGGTAAACCCACAGCAGGTAGTGACCATTGACTCCCATAGTAGGAAAAAAAATGAAGGAATTTTATATGTTAAATGAAAATTCTTTCATAATTTACTCATCCTTGTGTTGTTTTAAACCTGTATGCATTAGTTTTTTTCTGATTAACACAAAATAAAAAAATTTTGAGGAATGATGGTAAACCCACAGCAGATAGTGACCATTGACTCCCATAGTAGGAATAAAAAAATGATGGAATTTTATAGGTTCAATGAAAATTCTTTCATAATTTACTCATCCTTGTGTTGTTTTAAACCTGTATGCATTAGTTTTTTCTGATTAACACAAAAGAAAATATTTTGAGGAATGATGGTAAACCCACAGCAGATAGTGACCATTGACTCCCATAGTAGGAATAAAAAAATGATGGAATTTTATAGGTTCAATGAAAATTCTTTCATAATTTACTCATCCTTGTGTTGTTTTAAACCTGTATGCATTAGTTTTTTTCTGATTAACACAAAAGAAAATATTTTGAGGAATGATGGTAAACCCACAGCAGATAGTGACCATTGACTCCCATAGTAGGAATAAAAAAAAGATGGAATTTTATAGGTTCAATGAAAACTCTTTCATAATTTACTCATCCTCGTGTTGTTTTAAACCTGTATGCATTAGTTTTTTTCTGATTAACACAAAAGAAAATATTTTGAGGAATGATGGTAAACCCACAGCAGATAGTGACCATTGACTCCCATAGTAGGAATAAAAAAATGAAGGAATTTTATATGTTAAATGAAAATTATTTCATAATTTACTCATCCTTGTGTTGTTTTAAACGTGTATCCATTAGTTTTTTTCTGAATAACACAAAAGAAAATATTTTGAGGAATGATGGTAAACCCACAGCAGATAGTTACCATTGACTCCCATAGTAGGAATAAAAAAATGATGGAATTTTATAGGTTCAATGAAAATTCTTTCATAATTTACTCATCCTTGTGTTGTTTTAAACCTGTATGCATTAGTTTTTTTCTGATTAACACAAAAGAAAATATTTTTAGGAATGATGGTAAACCCACAGCAGATAGTGACCATTGACTCCCATAGTAGGAATAAAAAAATGAAGGAATTTTATATGTTAAATGAAAATTATTTCATAATTTACTCATCCTTGTGTTGTTTTAAACGTGTATCCATTAGTTTTTTTCTGATTAACACAAAAGAAAATATTTTGAGGAATGATGGTAAACCCACAGCAGATAGTTACCATTGACTCCCATAGTAGGAATAAAAAAATGATGGAATTTTATAGGTTCAATGAAAATTCTTTCATAATTTACTCATCCTTGTGTTGTTTTAAACCTGTATGCATTAGTTTTTTTCTGATTAACACAAAATAAAATATTTTGAGGAATGATGGTAAACCCACAGCAGATAGTGACCATTGACTCCCATAGTAGGAATAAAAAAAAGATGGAATTTTATAGGTTCAATGAAAATTCTTTCATAATTTACTCATCCTTGTGTTGTTTTAAACCTGTATGCATTAGTTTTTTCTGATTAACACAAAAGAAAATATTTTGAGGAATGATGGTAAACCCACAGCAGATAGTGACCATTGACTCCCATAGTAGGAATAAAAAAATGATGGAATTTTATATGTTAAATGAAAATTCTTTCATAATTTACTCATCCTCGTGTTGTTTTAAACCTGTATGCATTAGTTTTTTCTGATTAACACAAAAGAAAATATTTTGAGGAATGATGGTAAACCCACAGCAGATAGTGACCATTGACTCCCATAGTAGGAATAAAAAAAAGATGGAATTTTATAGGTTCAATGAAAATTCTTTCATAATTTACTCATCCTCGTGTTGTTTTAAACCTGTATGCATTAGTTTTTTTCTGATTAACACAAAAGAAAATATTTTGAGGAATGATGGTAAACCCACAGCAGATAGTGACCATTGACTCCCATAGTAGGAATAAAAAAAGATGGAATTTTATAGGTTCAATTAAAATTCTTTCATAATTTACTCATCCTCGTGTTGTTTTAAACCTGTATGCATTAGTTTTTTCTGATTAACACAAAAGAAAATATTTTGAGGAATGATGGTAAACCCACAGCAGATAGTGACCATTGACTCCCATAGTAGGAATAAAAAAATGATGGAATTTTATAGGTTCAATGAAAATTCTTTCATAATTTACTCATCCTTGTGTTGTTTTAAACCTGTATGCATTAGTTTTTTTCTGATTAACACAAAATAAAATATTTTGAGGAATGATGGTAAACCCACAGCAGATAGTGACCATTGACTCCCATAGTAGGAATAAAAAATGATGGAATTTTATAGGTTCAATGAAAATTCTTTCATAATTTACTCATCCTTGTGTTTTTTTAAACCTGTATGCATTAGTTTTTTCTGATTAACACAAAAGAAAATATTATGAGGAATGATGGTAAACCCACAGCAGATAGTTTCCATTGACTCCCATAGTAGGAATAAAAAAATGATGGAATTTTATAGGTTCAATGAAAATTCTTTCATAATTTACTCATCCTCGTGTTGTTTTAAACCTGTATGCATTAGTTTTTTTCTGATTAACACAAAATAAAAAAAATTTGAGGAATGATGGTAAACCCACAGCAGATAGTGACCATTGACTCCCATAGTAGGAATAAAAAATGATGGAATTTTATAGGTTCAATGAAAATTCTTTCATAATTTACTCATCCTTGTGTTTTTTTAAACCTGTATGCATTAGTTTTTTCTGATTAACACAAAAGAAAATATTATGAGGAATGATGGTAAACCCACAGCAGATAGTTTCCATTGACTCCCATAGTAGGAATAAAAAAATGATGGAATTTTATAGGTTCAATGAAAATTCTTTCATAATTTACTCATCCTCGTGTTGTTTTAAACCTGTATGCATTAGTTTTTTTCTGATTAACACAAAATAAAAAAATTTTGAGGAATGATGGTAAACCCACAGCAGATAGTGACCATTGACTCCCATAGTAGGAATAAAAAATGATGGAATTTTATAGGTTCAATGAAAATTCTTTCATAATTTACTCATCCTTGTGTTGTTTTAAACCTGTATGCATTAGTTTTTTTCTGATTAACACAATAGAAAATATTTTGAGGAATGATGGTAAACCCACAGCAGATAGTTACCATTGACTCCCATAGTAGGAATAAAAAAATGATGAAATTTTATAGGTTCAAGAAAAATTATTTCATAATTTACTCATCCTTGTGTTGTTTTAAGCCTGTATGCATTAGTTTTTTTCTGGTTAACACAAAAGAAAATATTTTGAGGAATGATGGTAAACCCACAGCAGATAGTGACCATTGACTCCCATAGTAGGAATAAAAAAATGATGGAATTTTATGGGTTCAATGAAAAAACTTTCATAATTTACTCATCCTTGTGTTGTTTTAAACCTGTATGCATTAGTTTTTTTCTGATTAACACAAAAGAAAATATTTTGAGGAATGATGGTAAACCCACAGCAGATAGTTACCATTGACTCCCATAGTAGGAATAAAAAAATGATGGAATTTTATAGGTTCAATGAAAATTCTTTCATAATTTACTCATCCTTGTGTTGTTTTAAACCTGTATGCATTAGATTTTTTCTGATTAACACAAAAGAAAATATTTTGAGGAATGATGGTAAACCCACAGCAGATAGTGACCATTGACTCCCATAGTAGGAATAAAAAAAAGATGGAATTTTATAGGTTCAATGAAAATTCTTTCATAATTTACTCATCCTCGTGTTGTTTTAAACCTGTATGCATTAGTTTTTTTCTGATTAACACAAAAGAAAAATATTTTGAGGAATGATGGTAAACCCACAGCAGATAGTGACCATTGACTCCCATAGTAGGAATAAAAAAATGAAGGAATTTTATATGTTAAATGAAAATTATTTCATAATTTACTCATCCTTGTGTTGTTTTAAACGTGTATCCATTAGTTTTTTTCTGATTAACACAAAAGAAAATATTTTGAGGAATGATGGTAAACCCACAGCAGATAGTTACCATTGACTCCCATAGTAGGAATAAAAAAATGATGGAATTTTATAGGTTCAATGAAAATTCTTTCATAATTTACTCATCCTTGTGTTGTTTTAAACCTGTATGCATTAGATTTTTTCTGATTAACACAAAAGAAAATATTTTGAGGAATGATGGTAAACCCACAGCAGATAGTGACCATTGACTCCCATAGTAGGAATAAAAAAAAGATGGAATTTTATAGGTTCAATGAAAATTCTTTCATAATTTACTCATCCTCGTGTTGTTTTAAACCTGTATGCATTAGTTTTTTTCTGATTAACACAAAAGAAAATATTTTGAGGAATGATGGTAAACCCACAGCAGATAGTGACCATTGACTCCCATAGTAGGAATAAAAAAAAGATGGAATTTTATAGGTTCAATGAAAATTCTTTCATAATTTACTCATCCTCGTGTTGTTTTAAACCTGTATGCATTAGTTTTTTCTGATTAACACAAAAGAAAATATTTTGAGGAATGATGGTAAACCCACAGCAGATAGTGACCATTGACTCCCATAGTAGGAATAAAAAAATGAAGGAATTTTATATGTTAAATGAAAATTATTTCATAATTTACTCATCCTTGTGTTGTTTTAAACGTGTATGCATTAGTTTTTTTCTGATTAACACAAAAGAAAATATTTTGAGGAATGATGGTAAACCCACAGCAGATAGTGACCATTGACTCCCATAGTAGGAATAAAAAAATGATGGAATTTTATAGGTTCAATGAAAATTCTTTCATAATTTACTCATCCTTGTGTTGTTTTAAACCTGTATGCATTAGTTTTTTTCTGATTAACACAAAATAAAATATTTTGGGGAATGATGGTAAACCCACAGCAGATAGTGACCATTGACTCCCATAGTAGGAATAAAAAAAGATGGAATTTTATATGTTAAATGAAAATTCTTTCATAATTTACTCATCCTCGTGTTGTTTTAAACCTGTATGCATTAGTTTTTTCTGATTAACACAAAAGAAAATATTTTGAGGAATGATGGTAAACCCACAGCAGATAGTGACCATTGACTCCCATAGTAGGAATAAAAAAATGATGGAATTTTATAGGTTCAATGAAAATTCTTTCATAATTTACTCATCCTTGTGTTGTTTTAAACCTGTATGCATTAGTTTTTTTCTGATTAACACAAAAGAAAATATTTTGAGGAATGATGGTAAACCCACAGCAGATAGTGACCATTGACTCCCATAGTAGGAATAAAAAAAGATGGAATTTTATAGGTTCAATGAAAATTCTTTCATAATTTACTCATCCTCGTGTTGTTTTAAACCTGTATGCATTAGTTTTTTTCTGATTAACACAAAATAAAATATTTTGGGGAATGATGGTAAACCCACAGCAGATAGTGACCATTGACTCCCATAGTAGGAATAAAAAATGATGGAATTTTATAGGTTCAATGAAAATTCTTTCATAATTTACTCATCCTCGTGTTGTTTTAAACCTGTATGCATTAGTTTTTTCTGATTAACACAAAAGAAAATATTTTGAGGAATGATGGTAAACCCACAGCAGGTAGTGACCATTGACTCCCATAGTAGGAAAAAAAATGAAGGAATTTTATATGTTAAATGAAAATTCTTTCATAATTTACTCATCCTTGTGTTGTTTTAAACCTGTATGCATTAGTTTTTTTCTGATTAACACAAAATAAAAAAATTTTGAGGAATGATGGTAAACCCACAGCAGATAGTGACCATTGACTCCCATAGTAGGAATAAAAAAATGATGGAATTTTATAGGTTCAATGAAAATTCTTTCATAATTTACTCATCCTTGTGTTGTTTTAAACCTGTATGCATTAGTTTTTTCTGATTAACACAAAAGAAAATATTTTGAGGAATGATGGTAAACCCACAGCAGATAGTGACCATTGACTCCCATAGTAGGAATAAAAAAATGATGGAATTTTATAGGTTCAATGAAAATTCTTTCATAATTTACTCATCCTTGTGTTGTTTTAAACCTGTATGCATTAGTTTTTTTCTGATTAACACAAAAGAAAATATTTTGAGGAATGATGGTAAACCCACAGCAGATAGTGACCATTGACTCCCATAGTAGGAATAAAAAAAAGATGGAATTTTATAGGTTCAATGAAAACTCTTTCATAATTTACTCATCCTCGTGTTGTTTTAAACCTGTATGCATTAGTTTTTTTCTGATTAACACAAAAGAAAATATTTTGAGGAATGATGGTAAACCCACAGCAGATAGTGACCATTGACTCCCATAGTAGGAATAAAAAAATGAAGGAATTTTATATGTTAAATGAAAATTATTTCATAATTTACTCATCCTTGTGTTGTTTTAAACGTGTATCCATTAGTTTTTTTCTGAATAACACAAAAGAAAATATTTTGAGGAATGATGGTAAACCCACAGCAGATAGTTACCATTGACTCCCATAGTAGGAATAAAAAAATGATGGAATTTTATAGGTTCAATGAAAATTCTTTCATAATTTACTCATCCTTGTGTTGTTTTAAACCTGTATGCATTAGTTTTTTTCTGATTAACACAAAAGAAAATATTTTTAGGAATGATGGTAAACCCACAGCAGATAGTGACCATTGACTCCCATAGTAGGAATAAAAAAATGAAGGAATTTTATATGTTAAATGAAAATTATTTCATAATTTACTCATCCTTGTGTTGTTTTAAACGTGTATCCATTAGTTTTTTTCTGATTAACACAAAAGAAAATATTTTGAGGAATGATGGTAAACCCACAGCAGATAGTTACCATTGACTCCCATAGTAGGAATAAAAAAATGATGGAATTTTATAGGTTCAATGAAAATTCTTTCATAATTTACTCATCCTTGTGTTGTTTTAAACCTGTATGCATTAGTTTTTTTCTGATTAACACAAAATAAAATATTTTGAGGAATGATGGTAAACCCACAGCAGATAGTGACCATTGACTCCCATAGTAGGAATAAAAAAAAGATGGAATTTTATAGGTTCAATGAAAATTCTTTCATAATTTACTCATCCTTGTGTTGTTTTAAACCTGTATGCATTAGTTTTTTCTGATTAACACAAAAGAAAATATTTTGAGGAATGATGGTAAACCCACAGCAGATAGTGACCATTGACTCCCATAGTAGGAATAAAAAAATGATGGAATTTTATATGTTAAATGAAAATTCTTTCATAATTTACTCATCCTCGTGTTGTTTTAAACCTGTATGCATTAGTTTTTTCTGATTAACACAAAAGAAAATATTTTGAGGAATGATGGTAAACCCACAGCAGATAGTGACCATTGACTCCCATAGTAGGAATAAAAAAAAGATGGAATTTTATAGGTTCAATGAAAATTCTTTCATAATTTACTCATCCTCGTGTTGTTTTAAACCTGTATGCATTAGTTTTTTTCTGATTAACACAAAAGAAAATATTTTGAGGAATGATGGTAAACCCACAGCAGATAGTGACCATTGACTCCCATAGTAGGAATAAAAAAAGATGGAATTTTATAGGTTCAATTAAAATTCTTTCATAATTTACTCATCCTCGTGTTGTTTTAAACCTGTATGCATTAGTTTTTTCTGATTAACACAAAAGAAAATATTTTGAGGAATGATGGTAAACCCACAGCAGATAGTGACCATTGACTCCCATAGTAGGAATAAAAAAATGATGGAATTTTATAGGTTCAATGAAAATTCTTTCATAATTTACTCATCCTTGTGTTGTTTTAAACCTGTATGCATTAGTTTTTTTCTGATTAACACAAAATAAAATATTTTGAGGAATGATGGTAAACCCACAGCAGATAGTGACCATTGACTCCCATAGTAGGAATAAAAAATGATGGAATTTTATAGGTTCAATGAAAATTCTTTCATAATTTACTCATCCTTGTGTTTTTTTAAACCTGTATGCATTAGTTTTTTCTGATTAACACAAAAGAAAATATTATGAGGAATGATGGTAAACCCACAGCAGATAGTTTCCATTGACTCCCATAGTAGGAATAAAAAAATGATGGAATTTTATAGGTTCAATGAAAATTCTTTCATAATTTACTCATCCTCGTGTTGTTTTAAACCTGTATGCATTAGTTTTTTTCTGATTAACACAAAATAAAAAAAATTTGAGGAATGATGGTAAACCCACAGCAGATAGTGACCATTGACTCCCATAGTAGGAATAAAAAATGATGGAATTTTATAGGTTCAATGAAAATTCTTTCATAATTTACTCATCCTTGTGTTTTTTTAAACCTGTATGCATTAGTTTTTTCTGATTAACACAAAAGAAAATATTATGAGGAATGATGGTAAACCCACAGCAGATAGTTTCCATTGACTCCCATAGTAGGAATAAAAAAATGATGGAATTTTATAGGTTCAATGAAAATTCTTTCATAATTTACTCATCCTCGTGTTGTTTTAAACCTGTATGCATTAGTTTTTTTCTGATTAACACAAAATAAAAAAATTTTGAGGAATGATGGTAAACCCACAGCAGATAGTGACCATTGACTCCCATAGTAGGAATAAAAAATGATGGAATTTTATAGGTTCAATGAAAATTCTTTCATAATTTACTCATCCTTGTGTTGTTTTAAACCTGTATGCATTAGTTTTTTTCTGATTAACACAATAGAAAATATTTTGAGGAATGATGGTAAACCCACAGCAGATAGTTACCATTGACTCCCATAGTAGGAATAAAAAAATGATGAAATTTTATAGGTTCAAGAAAAATTATTTCATAATTTACTCATCCTTGTGTTGTTTTAAGCCTGTATGCATTAGTTTTTTTCTGGTTAACACAAAAGAAAATATTTTGAGGAATGATGGTAAACCCACAGCAGATAGTGACCATTGACTCCCATAGTAGGAATAAAAAAATGATGGAATTTTATGGGTTCAATGAAAAAACTTTCATAATTTACTCATCCTTGTGTTGTTTTAAACCTGTATGCATTAGTTTTTTTCTGATTAACACAAAAGAAAATATTTTGAGGAATGATGGTAAACCCACAGCAGATAGTTACCATTGACTCCCATAGTAGGAATAAAAAAATGATGGAATTTTATAGGTTCAATGAAAATTCTTTCATAATTTACTCATCCTTGTGTTGTTTTAAACCTGTATGCATTAGATTTTTTCTGATTAACACAAAAGAAAATATTTTGAGGAATGATGGTAAACCCACAGCAGATAGTGACCATTGACTCCCATAGTAGGAATAAAAAAAAGATGGAATTTTATAGGTTCAATGAAAATTCTTTCATAATTTACTCATCCTCGTGTTGTTTTAAACCTGTATGCATTAGTTTTTTTCTGATTAACACAAAAGAAAAATATTTTGAGGAATGATGGTAAACCCACAGCAGATAGTGACCATTGACTCCCATAGTAGGAATAAAAAAATGAAGGAATTTTATATGTTAAATGAAAATTATTTCATAATTTACTCATCCTTGTGTTGTTTTAAACGTGTATCCATTAGTTTTTTTCTGATTAACACAAAAGAAAATATCTTGAGGAATGATGGTAAACCCACAGCAGATAGTTACCATTGACTCCCATAGTAGGAATAAAAAAATGATGGAATTTTATAGGTTCAATGAAAATTCTTTCATAATTTACTCATCCTTGTGTTGTTTTAAACCTGTATGCATTAGTTTTTTTCTGATTAACACAAAAGAAAATATTTTGAGGAATGATGGTAAACCCACAGCAGATAGTGACCATTGACTCCCATAGTAGGAATAAAAAAATGAAGGAATTTTATATGTTAAATGAAAATTATTTCATAATTTACTCATCCTTGTGTTGTTTTAAACGTGTATCCATTAGTTTTTTTCTGATTAACACAAAAGAAAATATTTTGAGGAATGATGGTAAACCCACAGCAGATAGTTACCATTGACTCCCATAGTAGGAATAAAAAAATGATGGAATTTTATAGGTTCAATGAAAATTCTTTCATAATTTACTCATCCTTGTGTTGTTTTAAACCTGTATGCATTAGATTTTTTCTGATTAACACAAAAGAAAATATTTTGAGGAATGATGGTAAACCCACAGCAGATAGTGACCATTGACTCCCATAGTAGGAATAAAAAAAGATGGAATTTTATAGGTTCAATGAAAATTCTTTCATAATTTACTCATCCTCGTGTTGTTTTAAACCTGTATGCATTAGTTTTTTTCTGATTAACACAAAAGAAAATATTTTGAGGAATGATGGTAAACCCACAGCAGATAGTGACCATTGACTCCCATAGTAGGAATAAAAAAATGAAGGAATTTTATATGTTAAATGAAAATTATTTCATAATTTACTCATCCTTGTGTTGTTTTAAACGTGTATCCATTAGTTTTTTTCTGATTAACACAAAAGAAAATATTTTGAGGAATGATGGTAAACCCACAGCAGATAGTTACCATTGACTCCCATAGTAGGAATAAAAAAATGATGGAATTTTATAGGTTCAATGAAAATTCTTTCATAATTTACTCATCCTTGTGTTGTTTTAAACCTGTATGCATTAGATTTTTTCTGATTAACACAAAAGAAAATATTTTGAGGAATGATGGTAAACCCACAGCAGATAGTGACCATTGACTCCCATAGTAGGAATAAAAAAAGATGGAATTTTATAGGTTCAATGAAAATTCTTTCATAATTTACTCATCCTCGTGTTGTTTTAAACCTGTATGCATTAGTTTTTTTCTGATTAACACAAAAGAAAATATTTTGAGGAATGATGGTAAACCCACAGCAGATAGTGACCATTGACTCCCATAGTAGGAATAAAAAAAAGATGGAATTTTATAGGTTCAATGAAAATTCTTTCATAATTTACTCATCCTCGTGTTGTTTTAAACCTGTATGCATTAGTTTTTTCTGATTAACACAAAAGAAAATATTTTGAGGAATGATGGTAAACCCACAGCAGATAGTGACCATTGACTCCCATAGTAGGAATAAAAAAATGAAGGAATTTTATATGTTAAATGAAAATTATTTCATAATTTACTCATCCTTGTGTTGTTTTAAACGTGTATGCATTAGTTTTTTTCTGATTAACACAAAAGAAAATATTTTGAGGAATGATGGTAAACCCACAGCAGATAGTGACCATTGACTCCCATAGTAGGAATAAAAAAATGATGGAATTTTATAGGTTCAATGAAAATTCTTTCATAATTTACTCATCCTTGTGTTGTTTTAAACCTGTATGCATTAGTTTTTTTCTGATTAACACAAAATAAAATATTTTGGGGAATGATGGTAAACCCACAGCAGATAGTGACCATTGACTCCCATAGTAGGAATAAAAAAAGATGGAATTTTATATGTTAAATGAAAATTCTTTCATAATTTACTCATCCTCATGTTGTTTTAAACCTGTATGCATTAGTTTTTTCTGATTAACACAAAAGAAAATATTTTGAGGAATGATGGTAAACCCACAGCAGATAGTGACCATTGACTCCCATAGTAGGAATAAAAAAATGATGGAATTTTATAGGTTCAATGAAAATTCTTTCATAATTTACTCATCCTTGTGTTGTTTTAAACCTGTATGCATTAGTTTTTTTCTGATTAACACAAAAGAAAATATTTTGAGGAATGATGGTAAACCCACAGCAGATAGTGACCATTGACTCCCATAGTAGGAATAAAAAAAAGATGGAATTTTATAGGTTCAATGAAAATTCTTTCATAATTTACTCATCCTCGTGTTGTTTTAAACCTGTATGCATTAGTTTTTTTCTGATTAACACAAAATAAAATATTTTGGGGAATGATGGTAAACCCACAGCAGATAGTGACCATTGACTCCCATAGTAGGAATAAAAAATGATGGAATTTTATAGGTTCAATGAAAATTCTTTCATAATTTACTCATCCTCGTGTTGTTTTAAACCTGTATGCATTAGTTTTTTCTGATTAACACAAAAGAAAATATTTTGAGGAATGATGGTAAACCCACAGCAGGTAGTGACCATTGACTCCCATAGTAGGAAAAAAAATGAAGGAATTTTATATGTTAAATGAAAATTCTTTCATAATTTACTCATCCTTGTGTTGTTTTAAACCTGTATGCATTAGTTTTTTTCTGATTAACACAAAATAAAAAAATTTTGAGGAATGATGGTAAACCCACAGCAGATAGTGACCATTGACTCCCATAGTAGGAATAAAAAAATGATGGAATTTTATAGGTTCAATGAAAATTCTTTCATAATTTACTCATCCTTGTGTTGTTTTAAACCTGTATGCATTAGTTTTTTCTGATTAACACAAAAGAAAATATTTTGAGGAATGATGGTAAACCCACAGCAGATAGTGACCATTGACTCCCATAGTAGGAATAAAAAAATGATGGAATTTTATAGGTTCAATGAAAATTCTTTCATAATTTACTCATCCTTGTGTTGTTTTAAACCTGTATGCATTAGTTTTTTTCTGATTAACACAAAAGAAAATATTTTGAGGAATGATGGTAAACCCACAGCAGATAGTGACCATTGACTCCCATAGTAGGAATAAAAAAAAGATGGAATTTTATAGGTTCAATGAAAACTCTTTCATAATTTACTCATCCTCGTGTTGTTTTAAACCTGTATGCATTAGTTTTTTTCTGATTAACACAAAAGAAAATATTTTGAGGAATGATGGTAAACCCACAGCAGATAGTGACCATTGACTCCCATAGTAGGAATAAAAAAATGAAGGAATTTTATATGTTAAATGAAAATTATTTCATAATTTACTCATCCTTGTGTTGTTTTAAACGTGTATCCATTAGTTTTTTTCTGAATAACACAAAAGAAAATATTTTGAGGAATGATGGTAAACCCACAGCAGATAGTTACCATTGACTCCCATAGTAGGAATAAAAAAATGATGGAATTTTATAGGTTCAATGAAAATTCTTTCATAATTTACTCATCCTTGTGTTGTTTTAAACCTGTATGCATTAGTTTTTTTCTGATTAACACAAAAGAAAATATTTTTAGGAATGATGGTAAACCCACAGCAGATAGTGACCATTGACTCCCATAGTAGGAATAAAAAAATGAAGGAATTTTATATGTTAAATGAAAATTATTTCATAATTTACTCATCCTTGTGTTGTTTTAAACGTGTATCCATTAGTTTTTTTCTGATTAACACAAAAGAAAATATTTTGAGGAATGATGGTAAACCCACAGCAGATAGTTACCATTGACTCCCATAGTAGGAATAAAAAATGATGGAATTTTATAGGTTCAATGAAAATTCTTTCATAATTTACTCATCCTTGTGTTGTTTTAAACCTGTATGCATTAGTTTTTTTCTGATTAACACAAAAGAAAATATTTTGAGGAATGATGGTAAACCCACAGCAGATAGTGACCATTGACTCCCATAGTAGGAATAAAAAAAAGATGGAATTTTATAGGTTCAATGAAAATTCTTTCATAATTTACTCATCCTCGTGTTGTTTTAAACCTGTATGCATTAGTTTTTTTCTGATTAACACAAAAGAAAATATTTTGAGGAATGATGGTAAACCCACAGCAGATAGTGACCATTGACTCCCATAGTAGGAATAAAAAAAAGATGGAATTTTATAGGTTCAATGAAAATTCTTTCATAATTTACTCATCCTCGTGTTGTTTTAAACCTGTATGCATTAGTTTTTTCTGATTAACACAAAATAAAATATTTTGAGGAATGATGGTAAACCCACAGCAGATAGTGACCATTGACTCCCATAGTAGGAATAAAAAAAGATGGAATTTTATATGTTAAATGAAAATTCTTTCATAATTTACTCATCCTCGTGTTGTTTTAAACCTGTATGCATTAGTTTTTTCTGATTAACACAAAAGAAAATATTTTGAGGAATGATGGTAAACCCACAGCAGATAGTGACCATTGACTCCCATAGTAGGAATAAAAAAAAGATGGAATTTTATAGGTTCAATGAAAATTCTTTCATAATTTACTCATCCTTGTGTTGTTTTAAGCCTGTATGCATTAGTTTTTTTCTGGTTAACACAAAAGAAAATATTTTGAGGAATGATGGTAAACCCACAGCAGATAGTGACCATTGACTCCCATAGTAGGAATAAAAAAATGATGGAATTTTATGGGTTCAATGAAAAAACTTTCATAATTTACTCATCCTTGTGTTGTTTTAAACCTGTATGCATTAGTTTTTTTCTGATTAACACAAAATAAAAAAATTTTGAGGAATGATGGTAAACCCACAGCAGATAGTGACCATTGACTCCCATAGTAGGAATAAAAAAATGATGGAATTTTATAGGTTCAATGAAAATTCTTTCATAATTTACTCATCCTTGTGTTGTTTTAAACCTGTATGCATTAGTTTTTTCTGATTAACACAAAAGAAAATATTTTGAGGAATGATGGTAAACCCACAGCAGATAGTGACCATTGACTCCCATAGTAGGAATAAAAAAATGATGGAATTTTATAGGTTCAATGAAAATTCTTTCATAATTTACTCATCCTTGTGTTGTTTTAAACCTGTATGCATTAGTTTTTTTCTGATTAACACAAAAGAAAATATTTTGAGGAATGATGGTAAACCCACAGCAGATAGTGACCATTGACTCCCATAGTAGGAATAAAAAAAAGATGGAATTTTATAGGTTCAATGAAAACTCTTTCATAATTTACTCATCCTCGTGTTGTTTTAAACCTGTATGCATTAGTTTTTTTCTGATTAACACAAAAGAAAATATTTTGAGGAATGATGGTAAACCCACAGCAGATAGTGACCATTGACTCCCATAGTAGGAATAAAAAAATGAAGGAATTTTATATGTTAAATGAAAATTATTTCATAATTTACTCATCCTTGTGTTGTTTTAAACGTGTATCCATTAGTTTTTTTCTGAATAACACAAAAGAAAATATTTTGAGGAATGATGGTAAACCCACAGCAGATAGTTACCATTGACTCCCATAGTAGGAATAAAAAAATGATGGAATTTTATAGGTTCAATGAAAATTCTTTCATAATTTACTCATCCTTGTGTTGTTTTAAACCTGTATGCATTAGTTTTTTTCTGATTAACACAAAAGAAAATATTTTTAGGAATGATGGTAAACCCACAGCAGATAGTGACCATTGACTCCCATAGTAGGAATAAAAAAATGAAGGAATTTTATATGTTAAATGAAAATTATTTCATAATTTACTCATCCTTGTGTTGTTTTAAACGTGTATCCATTAGTTTTTTTCTGATTAACACAAAAGAAAATATTTTGAGGAATGATGGTAAACCCACAGCAGATAGTTACCATTGACTCCCATAGTAGGAATAAAAAATGATGGAATTTTATAGGTTCAATGAAAATTCTTTCATAATTTACTCATCCTTGTGTTGTTTTAAACCTGTATGCATTAGTTTTTTTCTGATTAACACAAAAGAAAATATTTTGAGGAATGATGGTAAACCCACAGCAGATAGTGACCATTGACTCCCATAGTAGGAATAAAAAAAAGATGGAATTTTATAGGTTCAATGAAAATTCTTTCATAATTTACTCATCCTCGTGTTGTTTTAAACCTGTATGCATTAGTTTTTTTCTGATTAACACAAAAGAAAATATTTTGAGGAATGATGGTAAACCCACAGCAGATAGTGACCATTGACTCCCATAGTAGGAATAAAAAAAAGATGGAATTTTATAGGTTCAATGAAAATTCTTTCATAATTTACTCATCCTCGTGTTGTTTTAAACCTGTATGCATTAGTTTTTTCTGATTAACACAAAATAAAATATTTTGAGGAATGATGGTAAACCCACAGCAGATAGTGACCATTGACTCCCATAGTAGGAATAAAAAAAGATGGAATTTTATATGTTAAATGAAAATTCTTTCATAATTTACTCATCCTCGTGTTGTTTTAAACCTGTATGCATTAGTTTTTTCTGATTAACACAAAAGAAAATATTTTGAGGAATGATGGTAAACCCACAGCAGATAGTGACCATTGACTCCCATAGTAGGAATAAAAAATAGATGGAATTTTATAGGTTCAATGAAAATTCTTTCATAATTTACTCATCCTTGTGTTGTTTTAAGCCTGTATGCATTAGTTTTTTTCTGGTTAACACAAAAGAAAATATTTTGAGGAATGATGGTAAACCCACAGCAGATAGTGACCATTGACTCCCATAGTAGGAATAAAAAAATGATGGAATTTTATGGGTTCAATGAAAAAACTTTCATAATTTACTCATCCTTGTGTTGTTTTAAACCTGTATGCATTAGTTTTTTTCTGATTAACACAAAAGAAAATATTTTGAGGAATGATGGTAAACCCACAGCAGATAGTTACCATTGACTCCCATAGTAGGAATAAAAAAATGATGGAATTTTATAGGTTCAATGAAAATTCTTTCATAATTTACTCATCCTTGTTTTGTTTTAAACCTGTATGCATTAGTTTTTTCTGATTAACACAAAAGAAAATATTTTGAGGAATGATGGTAAACCCACAGCAGATAGTGACCATTGACTCCCATAGTAGGAATAAAAAATGATGGAATTTTATAGGTTCAATGAAAATTCTTTCATAATTTACTCATCCTCGTGTTGTTTTAAACCTGTATGCATTAGTTTTTTTCTGATTAACACAAAAGAAAATATTTTGATGAATGATGGTAAACCCACAGCAGATAGTGACCATTGACTCCCATAGTAGGAATAAAAAAAAGATGGAATTTTATAGGTTCAATTAAAATTCTTTCATAATTTACTCATCCTCGTGTTGTTTTAAACCTGTATGCATTAGTTTTTTTCTGATTAACACAAAAGAAAAATATTTTGAGGAATGATGGTAAACCCACAGCAGATAGTGACCATTGACTCCCATAGTAGGAATAAAAAAATGAAGGAATTTTATATGTTAAATGAAAATTATTTCATAATTTACTCATCCTTGTGTTGTTTTAAACGTGTATCCATTAGTTTTTTTCTGATTAACACAAAAGAAAATATCTTGAGGAATGATGGTAAACCCACAGCAGATAGTTACCATTGACTCCCATAGTAGGAATAAAAAAATGATGGAATTTTATAGGTTCAATGAAAATTCTTTCATAATTTACTCATCCTTGTGTTGTTTTAAACCTGTATGCATTAGTTTTTTTCTGATTAACACAAAAGAAAATATTTTGAGGAATGATGGTAAACCCACAGCAGATAGTGACCATTGACTCCCATAGTAGGAATAAAAAAATGAAGGAATTTTATATGTTAAATGAAAATTATTTCATAATTTACTCATCCTTGTGTTGTTTTAAACGTGTATCCATTAGTTTTTTTCTGATTAACACAAAAGAAAATATTTTGAGGAATGATGGTAAACCCACAGCAGATAGTTACCATTGACTCCCATAGTAGGAATAAAAAAATGATGGAATTTTATAGGTTCAATGAAAATTCTTTCATAATTTACTCATCCTTGTGTTGTTTTAAACCTGTATGCATTAGATTTTTTCTGATTAACACAAAAGAAAATATTTTGAGGAATGATGGTAAACCCACAGCAGATAGTGACCATTGACTCCCATAGTAGGAATAAAAAAAAGATGGAATTTTATAGGTTCAATGAAAATTCTTTCATAATTTACTCATCCTCGTGTTGTTTTAAACCTGTATGCATTAGTTTTTTTCTGATTAACACAAAAGAAAATATTTTGAGGAATGATGGTAAACCCACAGCAGATAGTGACCATTGACTCCCATAGTAGGAATAAAAAAAAGATGGAATTTTATAGGTTCAATGAAAATTCTTTCATAATTTACTCATCCTCGTGTTGTTTTAAACCTGTATGCATTAGTTTTTTCTGATTAACACAAAAGAAAATATTTTGAGGAATGATGGTAAACCCACAGCAGATAGTGACCATTGACTCCCATAGTAGGAATAAAAAAATGAAGGAATTTTATATGTTAAATGAAAATTATTTCATAATTTACTCATCCTTGTGTTGTTTTAAACGTGTATGCATTAGTTTTTTTCTGATTAACACAAAAGAAAATATTTTGAGGAATGATGGTAAACCCACAGCAGATAGTGACCATTGACTCCCATAGTAGGAATAAAAAAATGATGGAATTTTATAGGTTCAATGAAAATTCTTTCATAATTTACTCATCCTTGTGTTGTTTTAAACCTGTATGCATTAGTTTTTTTCTGATTAACACAAAATAAAATATTTTGGGGAATGATGGTAAACCCACAGCAGATAGTGACCATTGACTCCCATAGTAGGAATAAAAAAAGATGGAATTTTATATGTTAAATGAAAATTCTTTCATAATTTACTCATCCTCGTGTTGTTTTAAACCTGTATGCATTAGTTTTTTCTGATTAACACAAAAGAAAATATTTTGAGGAATGATGGTAAACCCACAGCAGATAGTGACCATTGACTCCCATAGTAGGAATAAAAAAATGATGGAATTTTATAGGTTCAATGAAAATTCTTTCATAATTTACTCATCCTTGTGTTGTTTTAAACCTGTATGCATTAGTTTTTTTCTGATTAACACAAAAGAAAATATTTTGAGGAATGATGGTAAACCCACAGCAGATAGTGACCATTGACTCCCATAGTAGGAATAAAAAAAGATGGAATTTTATAGGTTCAATGAAAATTCTTTCATAATTTACTCATCCTCGTGTTGTTTTAAACCTGTATGCATTAGTTTTTTTCTGATTAACACAAAATAAAATATTTTGGGGAATGATGGTAAACCCACAGCAGATAGTGACCATTGACTCCCATAGTAGGAATAAAAAATGATGGAATTTTATAGGTTCAATGAAAATTCTTTCATAATTTACTCATCCTCGTGTTGTTTTAAACCTGTATGCATTAGTTTTTTCTGATTAACACAAAAGAAAATATTTTGAGGAATGATGGTAAACCCACAGCAGGTAGTGACCATTGACTCCCATAGTAGGAAAAAAAATGAAGGAATTTTATATGTTAAATGAAAATTCTTTCATAATTTACTCATCCTTGTGTTGTTTTAAACCTGTATGCATTAGTTTTTTTCTGATTAACACAAAATAAAAAAATTTTGAGGAATGATGGTAAACCCACAGCAGATAGTGACCATTGACTCCCATAGTAGGAATAAAAAAATGATGGAATTTTATAGGTTCAATGAAAATTCTTTCATAATTTACTCATCCTTGTGTTGTTTTAAACCTGTATGCATTAGTTTTTTCTGATTAACACAAAAGAAAATATTTTGAGGAATGATGGTAAACCCACAGCAGATAGTGACCATTGACTCCCATAGTAGGAATAAAAAAATGATGGAATTTTATAGGTTCAATGAAAATTCTTTCATAATTTACTCATCCTTGTGTTGTTTTAAACCTGTATGCATTAGTTTTTTTCTGATTAACACAAAAGAAAATATTTTGAGGAATGATGGTAAACCCACAGCAGATAGTGACCATTGACTCCCAAAGTAGGAATAAAAAAAAGATGGAATTTTATAGGTTCAATGAAAACTCTTTCATAATTTACTCATCCTCGTGTTGTTTTAAACCTGTATGCATTAGTTTTTTTCTGATTAACACAAAAGAAAATATTTTGAGGAATGATGGTAAACCCACAGCAGATAGTGACCATTGACTCCCATAGTAGGAATAAAAAAATGAAGGAATTTTATATGTTAAATGAAAATTATTTCATAATTTACTCATCCTTGTGTTGTTTTAAACGTGTATCCATTAGTTTTTTTCTGAATAACACAAAAGAAAATATTTTGAGGAATGATGGTAAACCCACAGCAGATAGTTACCATTGACTCCCATAGTAGGAATAAAAAAATGATGGAATTTTATAGGTTCAATGAAAATTCTTTCATAATTTACTCATCCTTGTGTTGTTTTAAACCTGTATGCATTAGTTTTTTTCTGATTAACACAAAAGAAAATATTTTTAGGAATGATGGTAAACCCACAGCAGATAGTGACCATTGACTCCCATAGTAGGAATAAAAAAATGAAGGAATTTTATATGTTAAATGAAAATTATTTCATAATTTACTCATCCTTGTGTTGTTTTAAACGTGTATCCATTAGTTTTTTTCTGATTAACACAAAAGAAAATATTTTGAGGAATGATGGTAAACCCACAGCAGATAGTGACCATTGACTCCCATAGTAGGAATAAAAAAATGATGGAATTTTATATGTTAAATGAAAATTCTTTCATAATTTACTCATCCTCGTGTTGTTTTAAACCTGTATGCATTAGTTTTTTCTGATTAACACAAAAGAAAATATTTTGAGGAATGATGGTAAACCCACAGCAGATAGTGACCATTGACTCCCATAGTAGGAATAAAAAAAAGATGGAATTTTATAGGTTCAATGAAAATTCTTTCATAATTTACTCATCCTCGTGTTGTTTTAAACCTGTATGCATTAGTTTTTTTCTGATTAACACAAAAGAAAATATTTTGAGGAATGATGGTAAACCCACAGCAGATAGTGACCATTGACTCCCATAGTAGGAATAAAAAAAGATGGAATTTTATAGGTTCAATTAAAATTCTTTCATAATTTACTCATCCTCGTGTTGTTTTAAACCTGTATGCATTAGTTTTTTCTGATTAACACAAAAGAAAATATTTTGAGGAATGATGGTAAACCCACAGCAGATAGTGACCATTGACTCCCATAGTAGGAATAAAAAAATGATGGAATTTTATAGGTTCAATGAAAATTCTTTCATAATTTACTCATCCTTGTGTTGTTTTAAACCTGTATGCATTAGTTTTTTTCTGATTAACACAAAATAAAATATTTTGAGGAATGATGGTAAACCCACAGCAGATAGTGACCATTGACTCCCATAGTAGGAATAAAAAATGATGGAATTTTATAGGTTCAATGAAAATTCTTTCATAATTTACTCATCCTTGTGTTTTTTTAAACCTGTATGCATTAGTTTTTTCTGATTAACACAAAAGAAAATATTATGAGGAATGATGGTAAACCCACAGCAGATAGTTTCCATTGACTCCCATAGTAGGAATAAAAAAATGATGGAATTTTATAGGTTCAATGAAAATTCTTTCATAATTTACTCATCCTCGTGTTGTTTTAAACCTGTATGCATTAGTTTTTTTCTGATTAACACAAAATAAAAAAATTTTGAGGAATGATGGTAAACCCACAGCAGATAGTGACCATTGACTCCCATAGTAGGAATAAAAAATTGATGGAATTTTATAGGTTCAATGAAAATTCTTTCATAATTTACTCATCCTTGTGTTGTTTTAAACCTGTATGCATTAGTTTTTTTCTGATTAACACAATAGAAAATATTTTGAGGAATGATGGTAAACCCACAGCAGATAGTTACCATTGACTCCCATAGTAGGAATAAAAAAATGATGAAATTTTATAGGTTCAAGAAAAATTATTTCATAATTTACTCATCCTTGTGTTGTTTTAAGCCTGTATGCATTAGTTTTTTTCTGGTTAACACAAAAGAAAATATTTTGAGGAATGATGGTAAACCCACAGCAGATAGTGACCATTGACTCCCATAGTAGGAATAAAAAAATGATGGAATTTTATGGGTTCAATGAAAAAACTTTCATAATTTACTCATCCTTGTGTTGTTTTAAACCTGTATGCATTAGTTTTTTTCTGATTAACACAAAAGAAAATATTTTGAGGAATGATGGTAAACCCACAGCAGATAGTTACCATTGACTCCCATAGTAGGAATAAAAAAATGATGGAATTTTATAGGTTCAATGAAAATTCTTTCATAATTTACTCATCCTTGTGTTGTTTTAAACCTGTATGCATTAGATTTTTTCTGATTAACACAAAAGAAAATATTTTGAGGAATGATGGTAAACCCACAGCAGATAGTGACCATTGACTCCCATAGTAGGAATAAAAAAAAGATGGAATTTTATAGGTTCAATGAAAATTCTTTCATAATTTACTCATCCTCGTGTTGTTTTAAACCTGTATGCATTAGTTTTTTTCTGATTAACACAAAAGAAAAATATTTTGAGGAATGATGGTAAACCCACAGCAGATAGTGACCATTGACTCCCATAGTAGGAATAAAAAAATGAAGGAATTTTATATGTTAAATGAAAATTATTTCATAATTTACTCATCCTTGTGTTGTTTTAAACGTGTATCCATTAGTTTTTTTCTGATTAACACAAAAGAAAATATCTTGAGGAATGATGGTAAACCCACAGCAGATAGTTACCATTGACTCCCATAGTAGGAATAAAAAAATGATGGAATTTTATAGGTTCAATGAAAATTCTTTCATAATTTACTCATCCTTGTGTTGTTTTAAACCTGTATGCATTAGTTTTTTTCTGATTAACACAAAAGAAAATATTTTGAGGAATGATGGTAAACCCACAGCAGATAGTGACCATTGACTCCCATAGTAGGAATAAAAAAATGAAGGAATTTTATATGTTAAATGAAAATTATTTCATAATTTACTCATCCTTGTGTTGTTTTAAACGTGTATCCATTAGTTTTTTTCTGATTAACACAAAAGAAAATATTTTGAGGAATGATGGTAAACCCACAGCAGATAGTTACCATTGACTCCCATAGTAGGAATAAAAAAATGATGGAATTTTATAGGTTCAATGAAAATTCTTTCATAATTTACTCATCCTTGTGTTGTTTTAAACCTGTATGCATTAGATTTTTTCTGATTAACACAAAAGAAAATATTTTGAGGAATGATGGTAAACCCACAGCAGATAGTGACCATTGACTCCCATAGTAGGAATAAAAAAAGATGGAATTTTATAGGTTCAATGAAAATTCTTTCATAATTTACTCATCCTCGTGTTGTTTTAAACCTGTATGCATTAGTTTTTTTCTGATTAACACAAAAGAAAATATTTTGAGGAATGATGGTAAACCCACAGCAGATAGTGACCATTGACTCCCATAGTAGGAATAAAAAAAAGATGGAATTTTATAGGTTCAATGAAAATTCTTTCATAATTTACTCATCCTCGTGTTGTTTTAAACCTGTATGCATTAGTTTTTTCTGATTAACACAAAAGAAAATATTTTGAGGAATGATGGTAAACCCACAGCAGATAGTGACCATTGACTCCCATAGTAGGAATAAAAAAATGAAGGAATTTTATATGTTAAATGAAAATTATTTCATAATTTACTCATCCTTGTGTTGTTTTAAACGTGTATGCATTAGTTTTTTTCCGATTAACACAAAAGAAAATATTTTGAGGAATGATGGTAAACCCACAGCAGATAGTGACCATTGACTCCCATAGTAGGAATAAAAAAATGATGGAATTTTATAGGTTCAATGAAAATTCTTTCATAATTTACTCATCCTTGTGTTGTTTTAAACCTGTATGCATTAGTTTTTTTCTGATTAACACAAAATAAAATATTTTGGGGAATGATGGTAAACCCACAGCAGATAGTGACCATTGACTCCCATAGTAGGAATAAAAAAAGATGGAATTTTATATGTTAATGAAAATTCTTTCATAATTTACTCATCCTCATGTTGTTTTAAACCTGTATGCATTAGTTTTTTCTGATTAACACAAAAGAAAATATTTTGAGGAATGATGGTAAACCCACAGCAGATAGTGACCATTGACTCCCATAGTAGGAATAAAAAAATGATGGAATTTTATAGGTTCAATGAAAATTCTTTCATAATTTACTCATCCTTGTGTTGTTTTAAACCTGTATGCATTAGTTTTTTTCTGATTAACACAAAAGAAAATATTTTGAGGAATGATGGTAAACCCACAGCAGATAGTGACCATTGACTCCCATAGTAGGAATAAAAAAAAGATGGAATTTTATAGGTTCAATGAAAATTCTTTCATAATTTACTCATCCTCGTGTTGTTTTAAACCTGTATGCATTAGTTTTTTTCTGATTAACACAAAATAAAATATTTTGGGGAATGATGGTAAACCCACAGCAGATAGTGACCATTGACTCCCATAGTAGGAATAAAAAATGATGGAATTTTATAGGTTCAATGAAAATTCTTTCATAATTTACTCATCCTCGTGTTGTTTTAAACCTGTATGCATTAGTTTTTTCTGATTAACACAAAAGAAAATATTTTGAGGAATGATGGTAAACCCACAGCAGGTAGTGACCATTGACTCCCATAGTAGGAAAAAAAATGAAGGAATTTTATATGTTAAATGAAAATTCTTTCATAATTTACTCATCCTTGTGTTGTTTTAAACCTGTATGCATTAGTTTTTTTCTGATTAACACAAAATAAAAAAATTTTGAGGAATGATGGTAAACCCACAGCAGATAGTGACCATTGACTCCCATAGTAGGAATAAAAAAATGATGGAATTTTATAGGTTCAATGAAAATTCTTTCATAATTTACTCATCCTTGTGTTGTTTTAAACCTGTATGCATTAGTTTTTTCTGATTAACACAAAAGAAAATATTTTGAGGAATGATGGTAAACCCACAGCAGATAGTGACCATTGACTCCCATAGTAGGAATAAAAAAATGATGGAATTTTATAGGTTCAATGAAAATTCTTTCATAATTTACTCATCCTTGTGTTGTTTTAAACCTGTATGCATTAGTTTTTTTCTGATTAACACAAAAGAAAATATTTTGAGGAATGATGGTAAACCCACAGCAGATAGTGACCATTGACTCCCATAGTAGGAATAAAAAAAAGATGGAATTTTATAGGTTCAATGAAAACTCTTTCATAATTTACTCATCCTCGTGTTGTTTTAAACCTGTATGCATTAGTTTTTTTCTGATTAACACAAAAGAAAATATTTTGAGGAATGATGGTAAACCCACAGCAGATAGTGACCATTGACTCCCATAGTAGGAATAAAAAAATGAAGGAATTTTATATGTTAAATGAAAATTATTTCATAATTTACTCATCCTTGTGTTGTTTTAAACGTGTATCCATTAGTTTTTTTCTGAATAACACAAAAGAAAATATTTTGAGGAATGATGGTAAACCCACAGCAGATAGTTACCATTGACTCCCATAGTAGGAATAAAAAAATGATGGAATTTTATAGGTTCAATGAAAATTCTTTCATAATTTACTCATCCTTGTGTTGTTTTAAACCTGTATGCATTAGTTTTTTTCTGATTAACACAAAAGAAAATATTTTTAGGAATGATGGTAAACCCACAGCAGATAGTGACCATTGACTCCCATAGTAGGAATAAAAAAATGAAGGAATTTTATATGTTAAATGAAAATTATTTCATAATTTACTCATCCTTGTGTTGTTTTAAACGTGTATCCATTAGTTTTTTTCTGATTAACACAAAAGAAAATATTTTGAGGAATGATGGTAAACCCACAGCAGATAGTTACCATTGACTCCCATAGTAGGAATAAAAAATGATGGAATTTTATAGGTTCAATGAAAATTCTTTCATAATTTACTCATCCTTGTGTTGTTTTAAACCTGTATGCATTAGTTTTTTTCTGATTAACACAAAAGAAAATATTTTGAGGAATGATGGTAAACCCACAGCAGATAGTGACCATTGACTCCCATAGTAGGAATAAAAAAAAGATGGAATTTTATAGGTTCAATGAAAATTCTTTCATAATTTACTCATCCTCGTGTTGTTTTAAACCTGTATGCATTAGTTTTTTTCTGATTAACACAAAAGAAAATATTTTGAGGAATGATGGTAAACCCACAGCAGATAGTGACCATTGACTCCCATAGTAGGAATAAAAAAATGATGGAATTTTATAGGTTCAATGAAAATTCTTTCATAATTTACTCATCCTCGTGTTGTTTTAAACCTGTATGCATTAGTTTTTTTCTGATTAACACAAAAGAAAATATTTTGATGAATGATGGTAAACCCACAGCAGATAGTGACCATTGACTCCCATAGTAGGAATAAAAAAAAGATGGAATTTTATAGGTTCAATTAAAATTCTTTCATAATTTACTCATCCTCGTGTTGTTTTAAACCTGTATGCATTAGTTTTTTTCTGATTAACACAAAAGAAAAATATTTTGAGGAATGATGGTAAACCCACAGCAGATAGTGACCATTGACTCCCATAGTAGGAATAAAAAAATGAAGGAATTTTATATGTTAAATGAAAATTATTTCATAATTTACTCATCCTTGTGTTGTTTTAAACGTGTATCCATTAGTTTTTTTCTGATTAACACAAAAGAAAATATCTTGAGGAATGATGGTAAACCCACAGCAGATAGTTACCATTGACTCCCATAGTAGGAATAAAAAAATGATGGAATTTTATAGGTTCAATGAAAATTCTTTCATAATTTACTCATCCTTGTGTTGTTTTAAACCTGTATGCATTAGTTTTTTTCTGATTAACACAAAAGAAAATATTTTGAGGAATGATGGTAAACCCACAGCAGATAGTGACCATTGACTCCCATAGTAGGAATAAAAAAATGAAGGAATTTTATATGTTAAATGAAAATTATTTCATAATTTACTCATCCTTGTGTTGTTTTAAACGTGTATCCATTAGTTTTTTTCTGATTAACACAAAAGAAAATATTTTGAGGAATGATGGTAAACCCACAGCAGATAGTTACCATTGACTCCCATAGTAGGAATAAAAAAATGATGGAATTTTATAGGTTCAATGAAAATTCTTTCATAATTTACTCATCCTTGTGTTGTTTTAAACCTGTATGCATTAGATTTTTTCTGATTAACACAAAAGAAAATATTTTGAGGAATGATGGTAAACCCACAGCAGATAGTGACCATTGACTCCCATAGTAGGAATAAAAAAAAGATGGAATTTTATAGGTTCAATGAAAATTCTTTCATAATTTACTCATCCTCGTGTTGTTTTAAACCTGTATGCATTAGTTTTTTTCTGATTAACACAAAAGAAAATATTTTGAGGAATGATGGTAAACCCACAGCAGATAGTGACCATTGACTCCCATAGTAGGAATAAAAAAAAGATGGAATTTTATAGGTTCAATGAAAATTCTTTCATAATTTACTCATCCTCGTGTTGTTTTAAACCTGTATGCATTAGTTTTTTCTGATTAACACAAAAGAAAATATTTTGAGGAATGATGGTAAACCCACAGCAGATAGTGACCATTGACTCCCATAGTAGGAATAAAAAAATGAAGGAATTTTATATGTTAAATGAAAATTATTTCATAATTTACTCATCCTTGTGTTGTTTTAAACGTGTATGCATTAGTTTTTTTCTGATTAACACAAAAGAAAATATTTTGAGGAATGATGGTAAACCCACAGCAGATAGTGACCATTGACTCCCATAGTAGGAATAAAAAAATGATGGAATTTTATAGGTTCAATGAAAATTCTTTCATAATTTACTCATCCTTGTGTTGTTTTAAACCTGTATGCATTAGTTTTTTTCTGATTAACACAAAATAAAATATTTTGGGGAATGATGGTAAACCCACAGCAGATAGTGACCATTGACTCCCATAGTAGGAATAAAAAAAGATGGAATTTTATATGTTAAATGAAAATTCTTTCATAATTTACTCATCCTCGTGTTGTTTTAAACCTGTATGCATTAGTTTTTTCTGATTAACACAAAAGAAAATATTTTGAGGAATGATGGTAAACCCACAGCAGATAGTGACCATTGACTCCCATAGTAGGAATAAAAAAATGATGGAATTTTATAGGTTCAATGAAAATTCTTTCATAATTTACTCATCCTTGTGTTGTTTTAAACCTGTATGCATTAGTTTTTTTCTGATTAACACAAAAGAAAATATTTTGAGGAATGATGGTAAACCCACAGCAGATAGTGACCATTGACTCCCATAGTAGGAATAAAAAAAGATGGAATTTTATAGGTTCAATGAAAATTCTTTCATAATTTACTCATCCTCGTGTTGTTTTAAACCTGTATGCATTAGTTTTTTTCTGATTAACACAAAATAAAATATTTTGGGGAATGATGGTAAACCCACAGCAGATAGTGACCATTGACTCCCATAGTAGGAATAAAAAATGATGGAATTTTATAGGTTCAATGAAAATTCTTTCATAATTTATTCATCCTCGTGTTGTTTTAAACCTGTATGCATTAGTTTTTTCTGATTAACACAAAAGAAAATATTTTGAGGAATGATGGTAAACCCACAGCAGGTAGTGACCATTGACTCCCATAGTAGGAAAAAAAATGAAGGAATTTTATATGTTAAATGAAAATTCTTTCATAATTTACTCATCCTTGTGTTGTTTTAAACCTGTATGCATTAGTTTTTTTCTGATTAACACAAAATAAAAAAATTTTGAGGAATGATGGTAAACCCACAGCAGATAGTGACCATTGACTCCCATAGTAGGAATAAAAAAATGATGGAATTTTATAGGTTCAATGAAAATTCTTTCATAATTTACTCATCCTTGTGTTGTTTTAAACCTGTATGCATTAGTTTTTTCTGATTAACACAAAAGAAAATATTTTGAGGAATGATGGTAAACCCACAGCAGATAGTGACCATTGACTCCCATAGTAGGAATAAAAAAATGATGGAATTTTATAGGTTCAATGAAAATTCTTTCATAATTTACTCATCCTTGTGTTGTTTTAAACCTGTATGCATTAGTTTTTTTCTGATTAACACAAAAGAAAATATTTTGAGGAATGATGGTAAACCCACAGCAGATAGTGACCATTGACTCCCAAAGTAGGAATAAAAAAAAGATGGAATTTTATAGGTTCAATGAAAACTCTTTCATAATTTACTCATCCTCGTGTTGTTTTAAACCTGTATGCATTAGTTTTTTTCTGATTAACACAAAAGAAAATATTTTGAGGAATGATGGTAAACCCACAGCAGATAGTGACCATTGACTCCCATAGTAGGAATAAAAAAATGAAGGAATTTTATATGTTAAATGAAAATTATTTCATAATTTACTCATCCTTGTGTTGTTTTAAACGTGTATCCATTAGTTTTTTTCTGAATAACACAAAAGAAAATATTTTGAGGAATGATGGTAAACCCACAGCAGATAGTTACCATTGACTCCCATAGTAGGAATAAAAAAATGATGGAATTTTATAGGTTCAATGAAAATTCTTTCATAATTTACTCATCCTTGTGTTGTTTTAAACCTGTATGCATTAGTTTTTTTCTGATTAACACAAAAGAAAATATTTTTAGGAATGATGGTAAACCCACAGCAGATAGTGACCATTGACTCCCATAGTAGGAATAAAAAAATGAAGGAATTTTATATGTTAAATGAAAATTATTTCATAATTTACTCATCCTTGTGTTGTTTTAAACGTGTATCCATTAGTTTTTTTCTGATTAACACAAAAGAAAATATTTTGAGGAATGATGGTAAACCCACAGCAGATAGTGACCATTGACTCCCATAGTAGGAATAAAAAAATGATGGAATTTTATATGTTAAATGAAAATTCTTTCATAATTTACTCATCCTCGTGTTGTTTTAAACCTGTATGCATTAGTTTTTTCTGATTAACACAAAAGAAAATATTTTGAGGAATGATGGTAAACCCACAGCAGATAGTGACCATTGACTCCCATAGTAGGAATAAAAAAAAGATGGAATTTTATAGGTTCAATGAAAATTCTTTCATAATTTACTCATCCTCGTGTTGTTTTAAACCTGTATGCATTAGTTTTTTTCTGATTAACACAAAAGAAAATATTTTGAGGAATGATGGTAAACCCACAGCAGATAGTGACCATTGACTCCCATAGTAGGAATAAAAAAAGATGGAATTTTATAGGTTCAATTAAAATTCTTTCATAATTTACTCATCCTCGTGTTGTTTTAAACCTGTATGCATTAGTTTTTTCTGATTAACACAAAAGAAAATATTTTGAGGAATGATGGTAAACCCACAGCAGATAGTGACCATTGACTCCCATAGTAGGAATAAAAAAATGATGGAATTTTATAGGTTCAATGAAAATTCTTTCATAATTTACTCATCCTTGTGTTGTTTTAAACCTGTATGCATTAGTTTTTTTCTGATTAACACAAAATAAAATATTTTGAGGAATGATGGTAAACCCACAGCAGATAGTGACCATTGACTCCCATAGTAGGAATAAAAAATGATGGAATTTTATAGGTTCAATGAAAATTCTTTCATAATTTACTCATCCTTGTGTTTTTTTAAACCTGTATGCATTAGTTTTTTCTGATTAACACAAAAGAAAATATTATGAGGAATGATGGTAAACCCACAGCAGATAGTTTCCATTGACTCCCATAGTAGGAATAAAAAAATGATGGAATTTTATAGGTTCAATGAAAATTCTTTCATAATTTACTCATCCTCGTGTTGTTTTAAACCTGTATGCATTAGTTTTTTTCTGATTAACACAAAATAAAAAAATTTTGAGGAATGATGGTAAACCCACAGCAGATAGTGACCATTGACTCCCATAGTAGGAATAAAAAATTGATGGAATTTTATAGGTTCAATGAAAATTCTTTCATAATTTACTCATCCTTGTGTTGTTTTAAACCTGTATGCATTAGTTTTTTTCTGATTAACACAATAGAAAATATTTTGAGGAATGATGGTAAACCCACAGCAGATAGTTACCATTGACTCCCATAGTAGGAATAAAAAAATGATGAAATTTTATAGGTTCAAGAAAAATTATTTCATAATTTACTCATCCTTGTGTTGTTTTAAGCCTGTATGCATTAGTTTTTTTCTGGTTAACACAAAAGAAAATATTTTGAGGAATGATGGTAAACCCACAGCAGATAGTGACCATTGACTCCCATAGTAGGAATAAAAAAATGATGGAATTTTATGGGTTCAATGAAAAAACTTTCATAATTTACTCATCCTTGTGTTGTTTTAAACCTGTATGCATTAGTTTTTTTCTGATTAACACAAAAGAAAATATTTTGAGGAATGATGGTAAACCCACAGCAGATAGTTACCATTGACTCCCATAGTAGGAATAAAAAAATGATGGAATTTTATAGGTTCAATGAAAATTCTTTCATAATTTACTCATCCTTGTGTTGTTTTAAACCTGTATGCATTAGATTTTTTCTGATTAACACAAAAGAAAATATTTTGAGGAATGATGGTAAACCCACAGCAGATAGTGACCATTGACTCCCATAGTAGGAATAAAAAAAAGATGGAATTTTATAGGTTCAATGAAAATTCTTTCATAATTTACTCATCCTCGTGTTGTTTTAAACCTGTATGCATTAGTTTTTTTCTGATTAACACAAAAGAAAAATATTTTGAGGAATGATGGTAAACCCACAGCAGATAGTGACCATTGACTCCCATAGTAGGAATAAAAAAATGAAGGAATTTTATATGTTAAATGAAAATTATTTCATAATTTACTCATCCTTGTGTTGTTTTAAACGTGTATCCATTAGTTTTTTTCTGATTAACACAAAAGAAAATATCTTGAGGAATGATGGTAAACCCACAGCAGATAGTTACCATTGACTCCCATAGTAGGAATAAAAAAATGATGGAATTTTATAGGTTCAATGAAAATTCTTTCATAATTTACTCATCCTTGTGTTGTTTTAAACCTGTATGCATTAGTTTTTTTCTGATTAACACAAAAGAAAATATTTTGAGGAATGATGGTAAACCCACAGCAGATAGTGACCATTGACTCCCATAGTAGGAATAAAAAAATGAAGGAATTTTATATGTTAAATGAAAATTATTTCATAATTTACTCATCCTTGTGTTGTTTTAAACGTGTATCCATTAGTTTTTTTCTGATTAACACAAAAGAAAATATTTTGAGGAATGATGGTAAACCCACAGCAGATAGTTACCATTGACTCCCATAGTAGGAATAAAAAAATGATGGAATTTTATAGGTTCAATGAAAATTCTTTCATAATTTACTCATCCTTGTGTTGTTTTAAACCTGTATGCATTAGATTTTTTCTGATTAACACAAAAGAAAATATTTTGAGGAATGATGGTAAACCCACAGCAGATAGTGACCATTGACTCCCATAGTAGGAATAAAAAAAGATGGAATTTTATAGGTTCAATGAAAATTCTTTCATAATTTACTCATCCTCGTGTTGTTTTAAACCTGTATGCATTAGTTTTTTTCTGATTAACACAAAAGAAAATATTTTGAGGAATGATGGTAAACCCACAGCAGATAGTGACCATTGACTCCCATAGTAGGAATAAAAAAAAGATGGAATTTTATAGGTTCAATGAAAATTCTTTCATAATTTACTCATCCTCGTGTTGTTTTAAACCTGTATGCATTAGTTTTTTCTGATTAACACAAAAGAAAATATTTTGAGGAATGATGGTAAACCCACAGCAGATAGTGACCATTGACTCCCATAGTAGGAATAAAAAAATGAAGGAATTTTATATGTTAAATGAAAATTATTTCATAATTTACTCATCCTTGTGTTGTTTTAAACGTGTATGCATTAGTTTTTTTCCGATTAACACAAAAGAAAATATTTTGAGGAATGATGGTAAACCCACAGCAGATAGTGACCATTGACTCCCATAGTAGGAATAAAAAAATGATGGAATTTTATAGGTTCAATGAAAATTCTTTCATAATTTACTCATCCTTGTGTTGTTTTAAACCTGTATGCATTAGTTTTTTTCTGATTAACACAAAATAAAATATTTTGGGGAATGATGGTAAACCCACAGCAGATAGTGACCATTGACTCCCATAGTAGGAATAAAAAAAGATGGAATTTTATATGTTAATGAAAATTCTTTCATAATTTACTCATCCTCATGTTGTTTTAAACCTGTATGCATTAGTTTTTTCTGATTAACACAAAAGAAAATATTTTGAGGAATGATGGTAAACCCACAGCAGATAGTGACCATTGACTCCCATAGTAGGAATAAAAAAATGATGGAATTTTATAGGTTCAATGAAAATTCTTTCATAATTTACTCATCCTTGTGTTGTTTTAAACCTGTATGCATTAGTTTTTTTCTGATTAACACAAAAGAAAATATTTTGAGGAATGATGGTAAACCCACAGCAGATAGTGACCATTGACTCCCATAGTAGGAATAAAAAAAAGATGGAATTTTATAGGTTCAATGAAAATTCTTTCATAATTTACTCATCCTCGTGTTGTTTTAAACCTGTATGCATTAGTTTTTTTCTGATTAACACAAAATAAAATATTTTGGGGAATGATGGTAAACCCACAGCAGATAGTGACCATTGACTCCCATAGTAGGAATAAAAAATGATGGAATTTTATAGGTTCAATGAAAATTCTTTCATAATTTACTCATCCTCGTGTTGTTTTAAACCTGTATGCATTAGTTTTTTCTGATTAACACAAAAGAAAATATTTTGAGGAATGATGGTAAACCCACAGCAGGTAGTGACCATTGACTCCCATAGTAGGAAAAAAAATGAAGGAATTTTATATGTTAAATGAAAATTCTTTCATAATTTACTCATCCTTGTGTTGTTTTAAACCTGTATGCATTAGTTTTTTTCTGATTAACACAAAATAAAAAAATTTTGAGGAATGATGGTAAACCCACAGCAGATAGTGACCATTGACTCCCATAGTAGGAATAAAAAAATGATGGAATTTTATAGGTTCAATGAAAATTCTTTCATAATTTACTCATCCTTGTGTTGTTTTAAACCTGTATGCATTAGTTTTTTCTGATTAACACAAAAGAAAATATTTTGAGGAATGATGGTAAACCCACAGCAGATAGTGACCATTGACTCCCATAGTAGGAATAAAAAAATGATGGAATTTTATAGGTTCAATGAAAATTCTTTCATAATTTACTCATCCTTGTGTTGTTTTAAACCTGTATGCATTAGTTTTTTTCTGATTAACACAAAAGAAAATATTTTGAGGAATGATGGTAAACCCACAGCAGATAGTGACCATTGACTCCCATAGTAGGAATAAAAAAAAGATGGAATTTTATAGGTTCAATGAAAACTCTTTCATAATTTACTCATCCTCGTGTTGTTTTAAACCTGTATGCATTAGTTTTTTTCTGATTAACACAAAAGAAAATATTTTGAGGAATGATGGTAAACCCACAGCAGATAGTGACCATTGACTCCCATAGTAGGAATAAAAAAATGAAGGAATTTTATATGTTAAATGAAAATTATTTCATAATTTACTCATCCTTGTGTTGTTTTAAACGTGTATCCATTAGTTTTTTTCTGAATAACACAAAAGAAAATATTTTGAGGAATGATGGTAAACCCACAGCAGATAGTTACCATTGACTCCCATAGTAGGAATAAAAAAATGATGGAATTTTATAGGTTCAATGAAAATTCTTTCATAATTTACTCATCCTTGTGTTGTTTTAAACCTGTATGCATTAGTTTTTTTCTGATTAACACAAAAGAAAATATTTTTAGGAATGATGGTAAACCCACAGCAGATAGTGACCATTGACTCCCATAGTAGGAATAAAAAAATGAAGGAATTTTATATGTTAAATGAAAATTATTTCATAATTTACTCATCCTTGTGTTGTTTTAAACGTGTATCCATTAGTTTTTTTCTGATTAACACAAAAGAAAATATTTTGAGGAATGATGGTAAACCCACAGCAGATAGTTACCATTGACTCCCATAGTAGGAATAAAAAATGATGGAATTTTATAGGTTCAATGAAAATTCTTTCATAATTTACTCATCCTTGTGTTGTTTTAAACCTGTATGCATTAGTTTTTTTCTGATTAACACAAAAGAAAATATTTTGAGGAATGATGGTAAACCCACAGCAGATAGTGACCATTGACTCCCATAGTAGGAATAAAAAAAAGATGGAATTTTATAGGTTCAATGAAAATTCTTTCATAATTTACTCATCCTCGTGTTGTTTTAAACCTGTATGCATTAGTTTTTTTCTGATTAACACAAAAGAAAATATTTTGAGGAATGATGGTAAACCCACAGCAGATAGTGACCATTGACTCCCATAGTAGGAATAAAAAAAGATGGAATTTTATATGTTAAATGAAAATTCTTTCATAATTTACTCATCCTCGTGTTGTTTTAAACCTGTATGCATTAGTTTTTTCTGATTAACACAAAAGAAAATATTTTGAGGAATGATGGTAAACCCACAGCAGATAGTGACCATTGACTCCCATAGTAGGAATAAAAAAAAGATGGATTTTTATAGGTTCAATGAAAATTCTTTCATAATTTACTCATCCTCGTGTTGTTTTAAACCTGTATGCATTAGTTTTTTTCTGATTAACACAAAAGAAAATATTTTGAGGAATGATGGTAAACCCACAGCAGATAGTGACCATTGACTCCCATAGTAGGAATAAAAAAAGATGGAATTTTATAGGTTCAATTAAAATTCTTTCATAATTTACTCATCCTCGTGTTGTTTTAAACCTGTATGCATTAGTTTTTTCTGATTAACACAAAAGAAAATATTTTGAGGAATGATGGTAAACCCACAGCAGATAGTGACCATTGACTCCCATAGTAGGAATAAAAAAATGATGGAATTTTATAGGTTCAATGAAAATTCTTTCATAATTTACTCATCCTTGTGTTGTTTTAAACCTGTATGCATTAGTTTTTTTCTGATTAACACAAAATAAAATATTTTGAGGAATGATGGTAAACCCACAGCAGATAGTGACCATTGACTCCCATAGTAGGAATAAAAAATGATGGAATTTTATAGGTTCAATGAAAATTCTTTCATAATTTACTCATCCTTGTGTTTTTTTAAACCTGTATGCATTAGTTTTTTCTGATTAACACAAAAGAAAATATTATGAGGAATGATGGTAAACCCACAGCAGATAGTTTCCATTGACTCCCATAGTAGGAATAAAAAAATGATGGAATTTTATAGGTTCAATGAAAATTCTTTCATAATTTACTCATCCTCGTGTTGTTTTAAACCTGTATGCATTAGTTTTTTTCTGATTAACACAAAATAAAAAAATTTTGAGGAATGATGGTAAACCCACAGCAGATAGTGACCATTGACTCCCATAGTAGGAATAAAAAATGATGGAATTTTATAGGTTCAATGAAAATTCTTTCATAATTTACTCATCCTTGTGTTGTTTTAAACCTGTATGCATTAGTTTTTTTCTGATTAACACAATAGAAAATATTTTGAGGAATGATGGTAAACCCACAGCAGATAGTTACCATTGACTCCCATAGTAGGAATAAAAAAATGATGAAATTTTATAGGTTCAAGAAAAATTATTTCATAATTTACTCATCCTTGTGTTGTTTTAAGCCTGTATGCATTAGTTTTTTTCTGGTTAACACAAAAGAAAATATTTTGAGGAATGATGGTAAACCCACAGCAGATAGTGACCATTGACTCCCATAGTAGGAATAAAAAAATGATGGAATTTTATGGGTTCAATGAAAAAACTTTCATAATTTACTCATCCTTGTGTTGTTTTAAACCTGTATGCATTAGTTTTTTTCTGATTAACACAAAAGAAAATATTTTGAGGAATGATGGTAAACCCACAGCAGATAGTTACCATTGACTCCCATAGTAGGAATAAAAAAATGATGCAATTTTATAGGTTCAATGAAAATTCTTTCATAATTTACTCATCCTTGTGTTGTTTTAAGCCTGTATGCATTAGTTTTTTTCTGGTTAACACAAAAGAAAATATTTTGAGGAATGATGGTAAACCCACAGCAGATAGTGACCATTGACTCCCATAGTAGGAATAAAAAAATGATGGAATTTTATGGGTTCAATGAAAAAACTTTCATAATTTACTCATCCTTGTGTTGTTTTAAACCTGTATGCATTAGTTTTTTTCTGATTAACACAAAAGAAAATATTTTGAGGAATGATGGTAAACCCACAGCAGATAGTTACCATTGACTCCCATAGTAGGAATAAAAAAATGATGGAATTTTATAGGTTCAATGAAAATTCTTTCATAATTTACTCATCCTTGTGTTGTTTTAAACCTGTATGCATTAGATTTTTTCTGATTAACACAAAAGAAAATATTTTGAGGAATGATGGTAAACCCACAGCAGATAGTGACCATTGACTCCCATAGTAGGAATAAAAAAAAGATGGAATTTTATAGGTTCAATGAAAATTCTTTCATAATTTACTCATCCTCGTGTTGTTTTAAACCTGTATGCATTAGTTTTTTCTGATTAACACAAAAGAAAATATTTTGAGGAATGATGGTAAACCCACAGCAGATAGTGACCATTGACTCCCATAGTAGGAATAAAAAAAATGATGGAATTTTATATGTTAAATGAAAATTCTTTCATAATTTACTCATCCTCGTGTTGTTTTAAACCTGTATGCATTAGTTTTTTCTGATTAACACAAAATAAAATATTATGAGGAATGATGGTAAACCCACAGCAGATAGTTTCCATTGACTCCCATAGTAGGAATAAAAAAATGATGGAATTTTATAGGTTCAATGAAAATTCTTTCATAATTTACTCATCCTCGTGTTGTTTTAAACCTGTATGCATTAGTTTTTTTCTGATTAACACAAAATAAAAAAATTTTGAGGAATGATGGTAAACCCACAGCAGATAGTTACCATTGACTCCCATAGTAGGAATAAAAAATGATGGAATTTTATAGGTTCAATGAAAATTCTTTCATAATTTACTCATCCTTGTGTTGTTTTAAACCTGTATGCATTAGTTTTTTTCTGATTAACACAAAAGAAAATATTTTGAGGAATGATGGTAAACCCACAGCAGATAGTGACCATTGACTCCCATAGTAGGAATAAAAAAATGAAGGAATTTTATATGTTAAATGAAAATTATTTCATAATTTACTCATCCTTGTGTTGTTTTAAACGTGTATCCATTAGTTTTTTTCTGAATAACACAAAAGAAAATATTTTGAGGAATGATGGTAAACCCACAGCAGATAGTTACCATTGACTCCCATAGTAGGAATAAAAAAATGATGGAATTTTATAGGTTCAATGAAAATTCTTTCATAATTTACTCATCCTTGTGTTGTTTTAAACCTGTATGCATTAGTTTTTTTCTGATTAACACAAAAGAAAATATTTTGAGGAATGATGGTAAACCCACAGCAGATAGTGACCATTGACTCCCATAGTAGGAATAAAAAAATGAAGGAATTTTATATGTTAAATGAAAATTATTTCATAATTTACTCATCCTTGTGTTGTTTTAAACGTGTATCCATTAGTTTTTTTCTGATTAACACAAAAGAAAATATTTTGAGGAATGATGGTAAACCCACAGCAGATAGTTACCATTGACTCCCATAGTAGGAATAAAAAAATGATGGAATTTTATAGGTTCAATGAAAATTCTTTCATAATTTACTCATCCTTGTGTTGTTTTAAACCTGTATGCATTAGTTTTTTTCTGATTAACACAAAAGAAAATATTTTGAGGAATGATGGTAAACCCACAGCAGATAGTGACCATTGACTCCCATAGTAGGAATAAAAAAAAGATGGAATTTTATAGGTTCAATGAAAATTCTTTCATAATTTACTCATCCTCGTGTTGTTTTAAACCTGTATGCATTAGTTTTTTTCTGATTAACACAAAAGAAAATATTTTGAGGAATGATGGTAAACCCACAGCAGATAGTGACCATTGACTCCCATAGTAGGAATAAAAAAAAGATGGAATTTTATAGGTTCAATGAAAATTCTTTCATAATTTACTCATCCTCGTGTTGTTTTAAACCTGTATGCATTAGTTTTTTCTGATTAACACAAAATAAAATATTTTGAGGAATGATGGTAAACCCACAGCAGATAGTGACCATTGACTCCCATAGTAGGAATAAAAAAAGATGGAATTTTATATGTTAAATGAAAATTCTTTCATAATTTACTCATCCTCGTGTTGTTTTAAGCCTGTATGCATTAGTTTTTTTCTGGTTAACACAAAAGAAAATATTTTGAGGAATGATGGTAAACCCACAGCAGATAGTGACCATTGACTCCCATAGTAGGAATAAAAAAATGATGGAATTTTATGGGTTCAATGAAAAAACTTTCATAATTTACTCATCCTTGTGTTGTTTTAAACCTGTATGCATTAGTTTTTTTCTGATTAACACAAAAGAAAATATTTTGAGGAATGATGGTAAACCCACAGCAGATAGTTACCATTGACTCCCATAGTAGGAATAAAAAAATGATGGAATTTTATAGGTTCAATGAAAATTCTTTCATAATTTACTCATCCTTGTGTTGTTTTAAACCTGTATGCATTAGATTTTTTCTGATTAACACAAAAGAAAATATTTTGAGGAATGATGGTAAACCCACAGCAGATAGTGACCATTGACTCCCATAGTAGGAATAAAAAAAAGATGGAATTTTATAGGTTCAATGAAAATTCTTTCATAATTTACTCATCCTCGTGTTGTTTTAAACCTGTATGCATTAGTTTTTTCTGATTAACACAAAAGAAAATATTTTGAGGAATGATGGTAAACCCACAGCAGATAGTGACCATTGACTCCCATAGTAGGAATAAAAAAAATGATGGAATTTTATATGTTAAATGAAAATTCTTTCATAATTTACTCATCCTCGTGTTGTTTGCATTAGTTTTTTCTGATTAACACAAAAGAAAATATTTTGAGGAATGATGGTAAACCCACAGCAGATAGTGACCATTGACTCCCATAGTAGGAATAAAAAAAATGATGGAATTTTATATGTTAAATGAAAATTCTTTCATAATTTACTCATCCTCGTGTTGTTTTAAACCTGTATGCATTAGTTTTTTTCTGATTAACACAAAAGAAAATATTTTGAGGAATGATGGTAAACCCACAGCAGATAGTGACCATTGACTCCCATAGTAGGAATAAAAAAATGAAGGAATTTTATATGTTAAATGAAAATTATTTCATAATTTACTCATCCTTGTGTTGTTTTAAACGTGTATCCATTAGTTTTTTTCTGATTAACACAAAAGAAAATATTTTGAGGAATGATGGTAAACCCACAGCAGATAGTTACCATTGACTCCCATAGTAGGAATAAAAAAATGATGGAATTTTATAGGTTCAATGAAAATTCTTTCATAATTTACTCATCCTTGTGTTGTTTTAAACCTGTATGCATTAGATTTTTTCTGATTAACACAAAAGAAAATATTTTGAGGAATGATGGTAAACCCACAGCAGATAGTGACCATTGACTCCCATAGTAGGAATAAAAAAAAGATGGAATTTTATAGGTTCAATGAAAATTCTTTCATAATTTACTCATCCTCGTGTTGTTTTAAACCTGTATGCATTAGTTTTTTTCTGATTAACACAAAAGAAAATATTTTGAGGAATGATGGTAAACCCACAGCAGATAGTGACCATTGACTCCCATAGTAGGAATAAAAAAAAGATGGAATTTTATAGGTTCAATGAAAATTCTTTCATAATTTACTCATCCTCGTGTTGTTTTAAACCTGTATGCATTAGTTTTTTCTGATTAACACAAAATAAAATATTTTGAGGAATGATGGTAAACCCACAGCAGATAGTGACCATTGACTCCCATAGTAGGAATAAAAAAAGATGGAATTTTATATGTTAAATGAAAATTCTTTCATAATTTACTCATCCTCGTGTTGTTTTAAACCTGTATGCATTAGTTTTTTCTGATTAACACAAAAGAAAATATTTTGAGGAATGATGGTAAACCCACAGCAGATAGTGACCATTGACTCCCATAGTAGGAATAAAAAAAAGATGGAATTTTATAGGTTCAATGAAAATTCTTTCATAATTTACTCATCCTTGTGTTGTTTTAAGCCTGTATGCATTAGTTTTTTTCTGGTTAACACAAAAGAAAATATTTTGAGGAATGATGGTAAACCCACAGCAGATAGTGACCATTGACTCCCATAGTAGGAATAAAAAAATGATGGAATTTTATGGGTTCAATGAAAAAACTTTCATAATTTACTCATCCTTGTGTTGTTTTAAACCTGTATGCATTAGTTTTTTTCTGATTAACACAAAAGAAAATATTTTGAGGAATGATGGTAAACCCACAGCAGATAGTTACCATTGACTCCCATAGTAGGAATAAAAAAATAATGGAATTTTATAGGTTCAATGAAAATTCTTTCATAATTTACTCATCCTTGTTTTGTTTTAAACCTGTATGCATTAGTTTTTTCTGATTAACACAAAAGAAAATATTTTGAGGAATGATGGTAAACCCACAGCAGATAGTGACCATTGACTCCCATAGTAGGAATAAAAAAATGATGGAATTTTATAGGTTCAATGAAAATTCTTTCATAATTTACTCATCCTCGTGTTGTTTTAAACCTGTATGCATTAGTTTTTTTCTGATTAACACAAAAGAAAATATTTTGATGAATGATGGTAAACCCACAGCAGATAGTGACCATTGACTCCCATAGTAGGAATAAAAAAAAGATGGAATTTTATAGGTTCAATTAAAATTCTTTCATAATTTACTCATCCTCGTGTTGTTTTAAACCTGTATGCATTAGTTTTTTTCTGATTAACACAAAAGAAAAATATTTTGAGGAATGATGGTAAACCCACAGCAGATAGTGACCATTGACTCCCATAGTAGGAATAAAAAAATGAAGGAATTTTATATGTTAAATGAAAATTATTTCATAATTTACTCATCCTTGTGTTGTTTTAAACGTGTATCCATTAGTTTTTTTCTGATTAACACAAAAGAAAATATCTTGAGGAATGATGGTAAACCCACAGCAGATAGTTACCATTGACTCCCATAGTAGGAATAAAAAAATGATGGAATTTTATAGGTTCAATGAAAATTCTTTCATAATTTACTCATCCTTGTGTTGTTTTAAACCTGTATGCATTAGTTTTTTTCTGATTAACACAAAAGAAAATATTTTGAGGAATGATGGTAAACCCACAGCAGATAGTGACCATTGACTCCCATAGTAGGAATAAAAAAATGAAGGAATTTTATATGTTAAATGAAAATTATTTCATAATTTACTCATCCTTGTGTTGTTTTAAACGTGTATCCATTAGTTTTTTTCTGATTAACACAAAAGAAAATATTTTGAGGAATGATGGTAAACCCACAGCAGATAGTTACCATTGACTCCCATAGTAGGAATAAAAAAATGATGGAATTTTATAGGTTCAATGAAAATTCTTTCATAATTTACTCATCCTTGTGTTGTTTTAAACCTGTATGCATTAGATTTTTTCTGATTAACACAAAAGAAAATATTTTGAGGAATGATGGTAAACCCACAGCAGATAGTGACCATTGACTCCCATAGTAGGAATAAAAAAAAGATGGAATTTTATAGGTTCAATGAAAATTCTTTCATAATTTACTCATCCTCGTGTTGTTTTAAACCTGTATGCATTAGTTTTTTTCTGATTAACACAAAAGAAAATATTTTGAGGAATGATGGTAAACCCACAGCAGATAGTGACCATTGACTCCCATAGTAGGAATAAAAAAAAGATGGAATTTTATAGGTTCAATGAAAATTCTTTCATAATTTACTCATCCTCGTGTTGTTTTAAACCTGTATGCATTAGTTTTTTCTGATTAACACAAAAGAAAATATTTTGAGGAATGATGGTAAACCCACAGCAGATAGTGACCATTGACTCCCATAGTAGGAATAAAAAAATGAAGGAATTTTATATGTTAAATGAAAATTATTTCATAATTTACTCATCCTTGTGTTGTTTTAAACGTGTATGCATTAGTTTTTTTCTGATTAACACAAAAGAAAATATTTTGAGGAATGATGGTAAACCCACAGCAGATAGTGACCATTGACTCCCATAGTAGGAATAAAAAAATGATGGAATTTTATAGGTTCAATGAAAATTCTTTCATAATTTACTCATCCTTGTGTTGTTTTAAACCTGTATGCATTAGTTTTTTTCTGATTAACACAAAATAAAATATTTTGGGGAATGATGGTAAACCCACAGCAGATAGTGACCATTGACTCCCATAGTAGGAATAAAAAAAGATGGAATTTTATATGTTAAATGAAAATTCTTTCATAATTTACTCATCCTCGTGTTGTTTTAAACCTGTATGCATTAGTTTTTTCTGATTAACACAAAAGAAAATATTTTGAGGAATGATGGTAAACCCACAGCAGATAGTGACCATTGACTCCCATAGTAGGAATAAAAAAATGATGGAATTTTATAGGTTCAATGAAAATTCTTTCATAATTTACTCATCCTTGTGTTGTTTTAAACCTGTATGCATTAGTTTTTTTCTGATTAACACAAAAGAAAATATTTTGAGGAATGATGGTAAACCCACAGCAGATAGTGACCATTGACTCCCATAGTAGGAATAAAAAAAGATGGAATTTTATAGGTTCAATGAAAATTCTTTCATAATTTACTCATCCTCGTGTTGTTTTAAACCTGTATGCATTATTTTTTTTCTTATTAACACAAAATAAAATATTTTGGGGAATGATGGTAAACCCACAGCAGATAGTGACCATTGACTCCCATAGTAGGAATAAAAAATGATGGAATTTTATAGGTTCAATGAAAATTCTTTCATAATTTACTCATCCTCGTGTTGTTTTAAACCTGTATGCATTAGTTTTTTCTGATTAACACAAAAGAAAATATTTTGAGGAATGATGGTAAACCCACAGCAGGTAGTGACCATTGACTCCCATAGTAGGAAAAAAAATGAAGGAATTTTATATGTTAAATGAAAATTCTTTCATAATTTACTCATCCTTGTGTTGTTTTAAACCTGTATGCATTAGTTTTTTTCTGATTAACACAAAATAAAAAAATTTTGAGGAATGATGGTAAACCCACAGCAGATAGTGACCATTGACTCCCATAGTAGGAATAAAAAAATGATGGAATTTTATAGGTTCAATGAAAATTCTTTCATAATTTACTCATCCTTGTGTTGTTTTAAACCTGTATGCATTAGTTTTTTCTGATTAACACAAAAGAAAATATTTTGAGGAATGATGGTAAACCCACAGCAGATAGTGACCATTGACTCCCATAGTAGGAATAAAAAAATGATGGAATTTTATAGGTTCAATGAAAATTCTTTCATAATTTACTCATCCTTGTGTTGTTTTAAACTTGTATGCATTAGTTTTTTTCTGATTAACACAAAAGAAAATATTTTGAGGAATGATGGTAAACCCACAGCAGATAGTGACCATTGACTCCCATAGTAGGAATAAAAAAAAGATGGAATTTTATAGGTTCAATGAAAACTCTTTCATAATTTACTCATCCTCGTGTTGTTTTAAACCTGTATGCATTAGTTTTTTTCTGATTAACACAAAAGAAAATATTTTGAGGAATGATGGTAAACCCACAGCAGATAGTGACCATTGACTCCCATAGTAGGAATAAAAAAATGAAGGAATTTTATATGTTAAATGAAACTTATTTCATAATTTACTCATCCTTGTGTTGTTTTAAACGTGTATCCATTAGTTTTTTTCTGAATAACACAAAAGAAAATATTTTGAGGAATGATGGTAAACCCACAGCAGATAGTTACCATTGACTCCCATAGTAGGAATAAAAAAATGATGGAATTTTATAGGTTCAATGAAAATTCTTTCATAATTTACTCATCCTTGTGTTGTTTTAAACCTGTATGCATTAGTTTTTTTCTGATTAACACAAAAGAAAATATTTTTAGGAATGATGGTAAACCCACAGCAGATAGTGACCATTGACTCCCATAGTAGGAATAAAAAAATGAAGGAATTTTATATGTTAAATGAAAATTATTTCATAATTTACTCATCCTTGTGTTGTTTTAAACGTGTATCCATTAGTTTTTTTCTGATTAACACAAAAGAAAATATTTTGAGGAATGATGGTAAACCCACAGCAGATAGTTACCATTGACTCCCATAGTAGGAATAAAAAAATGATGGAATTTTATAGGTTCAATGAAAATTCTTTCATAATTTACTCATCCTTGTGTTGTTTTAAACCTGTATGCATTAGTTTTTTTCTGATTAACACAAAATAAAATATTTTGAGGAATGATGGTAAACCCACAGCAGATAGTGACCATTGACTCCCATAGTAGGAATAAAAAAAAGATGGAATTTTATAGGTTCAATGAAAATTCTTTTATAATTTACTCATCCTTGTGTTGTTTTAAACCTGTATGCATTAGTTTTTTCTGATTAACACAAAAGAAAATATTTTGAGGAATGATGGTAAACCCACAGCAGATAGTGACCATTGACTCCCATAGTAGGAATAAAAAAATGATGGAATTTTATATGTTAAATGAAAATTCTTTCATAATTTACTCATCCTCGTGTTGTTTTAAACCTGTATGCATTAGTTTTTTCTGATTAACACAAAAGAAAATATTTTGAGGAATGATGGTAAACCCACAGCAGATAGTGACCATTGACTCCCATAGTAGGAATAAAAAAAAGATGGAATTTTATAGGTTCAATGAAAATTCTTTCATAATTTACTCATCCTCGTGTTGTTTTAAACCTGTATGCATTAGTTTTTTTCTGATTAACACAAAAGAAAATATTTTGAGGAATGATGGTAAACCCACAGCAGATAGTGACCATTGACTCCCATAGTAGGAATAAAAAAAGATGGAATTTTATAGGTTCAATTAAAATTCTTTCATAATTTACTCATCCTCGTGTTGTTTTAAACCTGTATGCATTAGTTTTTTCTGATTAACACAAAAGAAAATATTTTGAGGAATGATGGTAAACCCACAGCAGATAGTGACCATTGACTCCCATAGTAGGAATAAAAAAATGATGGAATTTTATAGGTTCAATGAAAATTCTTTCATAATTTACTCATCCTTGTGTTGTTTTAAACCTGTATGCATTAGTTTTTTTCTGATTAACACAAAATAAAATATTTTGAGGAATGATGGTAAACCCACAGCAGATAGTGACCATTGACTCCCATAGTAGGAATAAAAAATGATGGAATTTTATAGGTTCAATGAAAATTCTTTCATAATTTACTCATCCTTGTGTTTTTTTAAACCTGTATGCATTAGTTTTTTCTGATTAACACAAAAGAAAATATTATGAGGAATGATGGTAAACCCACAGCAGATAGTTTCCATTGACTCCCATAGTAGGAATAAAAAAATGATGGAATTTTATAGGTTCAATGAAAATTCTTTCATAATTTACTCATCCTCGTGTTGTTTTAAACCTGTATGCATTAGTTTTTTTCTGATTAACACAAAATAAAAAAATTTTGAGGAATGATGGTAAACCCACAGCAGATAGTGACCATTGACTCCCATAGTAGGAATAAAAAATTGATGGAATTTTATAGGTTCAATGAAAATTCTTTCATAATTTACTCATCCTTGTGTTGTTTTAAAGCTGTATGCATTAGTTTTTTTCTGATTAACACAATAGAAAATATTTTGAGGAATGATGGTAAACCCACAGCAGATAGTTACCATTGACTCCCATAGTAGGAATAAAAAAATGATGAAATTTTATAGGTTCAAGAAAAATTATTTCATAATTTACTCATCCTTGTGTTGTTTTAAACTTGTATGCATTAGTTTTTTTCTGATTAACACAAAAGAAAATATTTTGAGGAATGATGGTAAACCCACAGCAGATAGTGACCATTGACTCCCATAGTAGGAATAAAAAAAAGATGGAATTTTATAGGTTCAATGAAAACTCTTTCATAATTTACTCATCCTCGTGTTGTTTTAAACCTGTATGCATTAGTTTTTTTCTGATTAACACAAAAGAAAATATTTTGAGGAATGATGGTAAACCCACAGCAGATAGTGACCATTGACTCCCATAGTAGGAATAAAAAAATGAAGGAAATTTATATGTTAAATGAAAATTATTTCATAATTTACTCATCCTTGTGTTGTTTTAAACGTGTATCCATTAGTTTTTTTCTGAATAACACAAAAGAAAATATTTTGAGGAATGATGGTAAACCCACAGCAGATAGTTACCATTGACTCCCATAGTAGGAATAAAAAAATGATGGAATTTTATAGGTTCAATGAAAATTCTTTCATAATTTACTCATCCTTGTGTTGTTTTAAACCTGTATGCATTAGTTTTTTTCTGATTAACACAAAAGAAAATATTTTTAGGAATGATGGTAAACCCACAGCAGATAGTGACCATTGACTCCCATAGTAGGAATAAAAAAATGAAGGAATTTTATATGTTAAATGAAAATTATTTCATAATTTACTCATCCTTGTGTTGTTTTAAACGTGTATCCATTAGTTTTTTTCTGATTAACACAAAAGAAAATATTTTGAGGAATGATGGTAAACCCACAGCAGATAGTTACCATTGACTCCCATAGTAGGAATAAAAAAATGATGGAATTTTATAGGTTCAATGAAAATTCTTTCATAATTTACTCATCCTTGTGTTGTTTTAAACCTGTATGCATTAGATTTTTTCTGATTAACACAAAAGAAAATATTTTGAGGAATGATGGTAAACCCACAGCAGATAGTGACCATTGACTCCCATAGTAGGAATAAAAAAAAGATGGAATTTTATAGGTTCAATGAAAATTCTTTCATAATTTACTCATCCTCGTGTTGTTTTAAACCTGTATGCATTAGTTTTTTTCTGATTAACACAAAAGAAAATATTTTGAGGAATGATGGTAAACCCACAGCAGATAGTGACCATTGACTCCCATAGTAGGAATAAAAAAAAGATGGAATTTTATAGGTTCAATGAAAATTCTTTCATAATTTACTCATCCTCGTGTTGTTTTAAACCTGTATGCATTAGTTTTTTCTGATTAACACAAAAGAAAATATTTTGAGGAATGATGGTAAACCCACAGCAGATAGTGACCATTGACTCCCATAGTAGGAATAAAAAAATGAAGGAATTTTATATGTTAAATGAAAATTATTTCATAATTTACTCATCCTTGTGTTGTTTTAAACGTGTATGCATTAGTTTTTTTCTGATTAACACAAAAGAAAATATTTTGAGGAATGATGGTAAACCCACAGCAGATAGTGACCATTGACTCCCATAGTAGGAATAAAAAAATGATGGAATTTTATAGGTTCAATGAAAATTCTTTCATAATTTACTCATCCTTGTGTTGTTTTAAACCTGTATGCATTAGTTTTTTTCTGATTAACACAAAATAAAATATTTTGGGGAATGATGGTAAACCCACAGCAGATAGTGACCATTGACTCCCATAGTAGGAATAAAAAAAGATGGAATTTTATATGTTAAATGAAAATTCTTTCATAATTTACTCATCCTCGTGTTGTTTTAAACCTGTATGCATTAGTTTTTTCTGATTAACACAAAAGAAAATATTTTGAGGAATGATGGTAAACCCACAGCAGATAGTGACCATTGACTCCCATAGTAGGAATAAAAAAATGATGGAATTTTATAGGTTCAATGAAAATTCTTTCATAATTTACTCATCCTTGTGTTGTTTTAAACCTGTATGCATTAGTTTTTTTCTGATTAACACAAAAGAAAATATTTTGAGGAATGATGGTAAACCCACAGCAGATAGTGACCATTGACTCCCATAGTAGGAATAAAAAAAGATGGAATTTTATAGGTTCAATGAAAATTCTTTCATAATTTACTCATCCTCGTGTTGTTTTAAACCTGTATGCATTATTTTTTTTCTTATTAACACAAAATAAAATATTTTGGGGAATGATGGTAAACCCACAGCAGATAGTGACCATTGACTCCCATAGTAGGAATAAAAAATGATGGAATTTTATAGGTTCAATGAAAATTCTTTCATAATTTACTCATCCTCGTGTTGTTTTAAACCTGTATGCATTAGTTTTTTCTGATTAACACAAAAGAAAATATTTTGAGGAATGATGGTAAACCCACAGCAGGTAGTGACCATTGACTCCCATAGTAGGAAAAAAAATGAAGGAATTTTATATGTTAAATGAAAATTCTTTCATAATTTACTCATCCTTGTGTTGTTTTAAACCTGTATGCATTAGTTTTTTTCTGATTAACACAAAATAAAAAAAATTTGAGGAATGATGGTAAACCCACAGCAGATAGTGACCATTGACTCCCATAGTAGGAATAAAAAAATGATGGAATTTTATAGGTTCAATGAAAATTCTTTCATAATTTACTCATCCTTGTGTTGTTTTAAACCTGTATGCATTAGTTTTTTCTGATTAACACAAAAGAAAATATTTTGAGGAATGATGGTAAACCCACAGCAGATAGTGACCATTGACTCCCATAGTAGGAATAAAAAAATGATGGAATTTTATAGGTTCAATGAAAATTCTTTCATAATTTACTCATCCTTGTGTTGTTTTAAACTTGTATGCATTAGTTTTTTTCTGATTAACACAAAAGAAAATATTTTGAGGAATGATGGTAAACCCACAGCAGATAGTGACCATTGACTCCCATAGTAGGAATAAAAAAAAGATGGAATTTTTATAGGTTCAATGAAAACTCTTTCATAATTTACTCATCCTCGTGTTGTTTTAAACCTGTATGCATTAGTTTTTTTCTGATTAACACAAAAGAAAATATTTTGAGGAATGATGGTAAACCCACAGCAGATAGTGACCATTGACTCCCATAGTAGGAATAAAAAAATGAAGGAAATTTATATGTTAAATGAAAATTATTTCATAATTTACTCATCCTTGTGTTGTTTTAAACGTGTATCCATTAGTTTTTTTCTGAATAACACAAAAGAAAATATTTTGAGGAATGATGGTAAACCCACAGCAGATAGTTACCATTGACTCCCATAGTAGGAATAAAAAAATGATGGAATTTTATAGGTTCAATGAAAATTCTTTCATAATTTACTCATCCTTGTGTTGTTTTAAACCTGTATGCATTAGTTTTTTTCTGATTAACACAAAAGAAAATATTTTGAGGAATGATGGTAAACCCACAGCAGATAGTGACCATTGACTCCCATAGTAGGAATAAAAAAATGAAGGAATTTTATATGTTAAATGAAAATTATTTCATAATTTACTCATCCTTGTGTTGTTTTAAACGTGTATCCATTAGTTTTTTTCTGATTAACACAAAAGAAAATATTTTGAGGAATGATGGTAAACCCACAGCAGATAGTTACCATTGACTCCCATAGTAGGAATAAAAAAATGATGGAATTTTATAGGTTCAATGAAAATTCTTTCATAATTTACTCATCCTTGTGTTGTTTTAAACCTGTATGCATTAGTTTTTTTCTGATTAACACAAAATAAAATATTTTGAGGAATGATGGTAAACCCACAGCAGATAGTGACCATTGACTCCCATAGTAGGAATAAAAAAAAGATGGAATTTTATAGGTTCAATGAAAATTCTTTCATAATTTACTCATCCTTGTGTTGTTTTAAACCTGTATGCATTAGTTTTTTCTGATTAACACAAAAGAAAATATTTTGAGGAATGATGGTAAACCCACAGCAGATAGTGACCATTGACTCCCATAGTAGGAATAAAAAAATGATGGAATTTTATATGTTAAATGAAAATTCTTTCATAATTTACTCATCCTCGTGTTGTTTTAAACCTGTATGCATTAGTTTTTTCTGATTAACACAAAAGAAAATATTTTGAGGAATGATGGTAAACCCACAGCAGATAGTGACCATTGACTCCCATAGTAGGAATAAAAAAAAGATGGAATTTTATAGGTTCAATGAAAATTCTTTCATAATTTACTCATCCTCGTGTTGTTTTAAACCTGTATGCATTAGTTTTTTTCTGATTAACACAAAAGAAAATATTTTGAGGAATGATGGTAAACCCACAGCAGATAGTGACCATTGACTCCCATAGTAGGAATAAAAAAATGAAGGAATTTTATATGTTAAATGAAAATTATTTCATAATTTACTCATCCTTGTGTTGTTTTAAACGTGTATCCATTAGTTTTTTTCTGATTAACACAAAAGAAAATATTTTGAGGAATGATGGTAAACCCACAGCAGATAGTTACCATTGACTCCCATAGTAGGAATAAAAAAATGATGGAATTTTATAGGTTCAATGAAAATTCTTTCATAATTTACTCATCCTTGTGTTGTTTTAAACCTGTATGCATTAGATTTTTTCTGATTAACACAAAAGAAAATATTTTGAGGAATGATGGTAAACCCACAGCAGATAGTGACCATTGACTCCCATAGTAGGAATAAAAAAAAGATGGAATTTTATAGGTTCAATGAAAATTCTTTCATAATTTACTCATCCTCGTGTTGTTTTAAACCTGTATGCATTAGTTTTTTTCTGATTAACACAAAAGAAAATATTTTGAGGAATGATGGTAAACCCACAGCAGATAGTGACCATTGACTCCCATAGTAGGAATAAAAAAAAGATGGAATTTTATAGGTTCAATGAAAATTCTTTCATAATTTACTCATCCTCGTGTTGTTTTAAACCTGTATGCATTAGTTTTTTCTGATTAACACAAAAGAAAATATTTTGAGGAATGATGGTAAACCCACAGCAGATAGTGACCATTGACTCCCATAGTAGGAATAAAAAAATGAAGGAATTTTATATGTTAAATGAAAATTATTTCATAATTTACTCATCCTTGTGTTGTTTTAAACGTGTATGCATTAGTTTTTTTCTGATTAACACAAAAGAAAATATTTTGAGGAATGATGGTAAACCCACAGCAGATAGTGACCATTGACTCCCATAGTAGGAATAAAAAAATGATGGAATTTTATAGGTTCAATGAAAATTCTTTCATAATTTACTCATCCTTGTGTTGTTTTAAACCTGTATGCATTAGTTTTTTTCTGATTAACACAAAATAAAATATTTTGGGGAATGATGGTAAACCCACAGCAGATACTGACCATTGACTCCCATAGTAGGAATAAAAAAAGATGGAATTTTATATGTTAAATGAAAATTCTTTCATAATTTACTCATCCTCGTGTTGTTTTAAACCTGTATGCATTAGTTTTTTCTGATTAACACAAAAGAAAATATTTTGAGGAATGATGGTAAACCCACAGCAGATAGTGACCATTGACTCCCATAGTAGGAATAAAAAAATGATGGAATTTTATAGGTTCAATGAAAATTCTTTCATAATTTACTCATCCTTGTGTTGTTTTAAACCTGTATGCATTAGTTTTTTTCTGATTAACACAAAAGAAAATATTTTGAGGAATGATGGTAAACCCACAGCAGATAGTGACCATTGACTCCCATAGTAGGAATAAAAAAAGATGGAATTTTATAGGTTCAATGAAAATTCTTTCATAATTTACTCATCCTCGTGTTGTTTTAAACCTGTATGCATTAGTTTTTTTCTGATTAACACAAAAGAAAATATTTTGAGGAATGATGGTAAACCCACAGCAGATAGTGACCATTGACTCCCATAGTAGGAATAAAAAAAAGATGGAATTTTATAGGTTCAATGAAAACTCTTTCATAATTTACTCATCCTCGTGTTGTTTTAAACCTGTATGCATTAGTTTTTTTCTGATTAACACAAAAGAAAATATTTTGAGGAATGATGGTAAACCCACAGCAGATAGTGACCATTGACTCCCATAGTAGGAATAAAAAAATGAAGGAATTTTATATGTTAAATGAAAATTATTTCATAATTTACTCATCCTTGTGTTGTTTTAAACGTGTATCCATTAGTTTTTTTCTGAATAACACAAAAGAAAATATTTTGAGGAATGATGGTAAACCCACAGCAGATAGTTACCATTGACTCCCATAGTAGGAATAAAAAAATGATGGAATTTTATAGGTTCAATGAAAATTCTTTCATAATTTACTCATCCTTGTGTTGTTTTAAACCTGTATGCATTAGTTTTTTTCTGATTAACACAAAAGAAAATATTTTTAGGAATGATGGTAAACCCACAGCAGATAGTGACCATTGACTCCCATAGTAGGAATAAAAAAATGAAGGAATTTTATATGTTAAATGAAAATTATTTCATAATTTACTCATCCTTGTGTTGTTTTAAACGTGTATCCATTAGTTTTTTTCTGATTAACACAAAAGAAAATATTTTGAGGAATGATGGTAAACCCACAGCAGATAGTTACCATTGACTCCCATAGTAGGAATAAAAAAATGATGGAATTTTATAGGTTCAATGAAAATTCTTTCATAATTTACTCATCCTTGTGTTGTTTTAAACCTGTATGCATTAGTTTTTTTCTGATTAACACAAAATAAAATATTTTGAGGAATGATGGTAAACCCACAGCAGATAGTGACCATTGACTCCCATAGTAGGAATAAAAAAAAGATGGAATTTTATAGGTTCAATGAAAATTCTTTCATAATTTACTCATCCTTGTGTTGTTTTAAACCTGTATGCATTAGTTTTTTCTGATTAACACAAAAGAAAATATTTTGAGGAATGATGGTAAACCCACAGCAGATAGTGACCATTGACTCCCATAGTAGGAATAAAAAAATGATGGAATTTTATATGTTAAATGAAAATTCTTTCATAATTTACTCATCCTCGTGTTGTTTTAAACCTGTATGCATTAGTTTTTTCTGATTAACACAAAAGAAAATATTTTGAGGAATGATGGTAAACCCACAGCAGATAGTGACCATTGACTCCCATAGTAGGAATAAAAAAAGATGGAATTTTATAGGTTCAATGAAAATTCTTTCATAATTTACTCATCCTCGTGTTGTTTTAAACCTGTATGCATTAGTTTTTTTCTGATTAACACAAAAGAAAATATTTTGAGGAATGATGGTAAACACACAGCAGATAGTGACCATTGACTCCCATAGTAGGAATAAAAAAAGATGGAATTTTATAGGTTCAATTAAAATTCTTTCATAATTTACTCATCCTCGTGTTGTTTTAAACCTGTATGCATTAGTTTTTTCTGATTAACACAAAAGAAAATATTTTGAGGAATGATGGTAAACCCACAGCAGATAGTGACCATTGACTCCCATAGTAGGAATAAAAAAATGATGGAATTTTATAGGTTCAATGAAAATTCTTTCATAATTTACTCATCCTTGTGTTGTTTTAAACCTGTATGCATTAGTTTTTTTCTGATTAACACAAAATAAAATATTTTGAGGAATGATGGTAAACCCACAGCAGATAGTGACCATTGACTCCCATAGTAGGAATAAAAAATGATGGAATTTTATAGGTTCAATGAAAATTCTTTCATAATTTACTCATCCTTGTGTTTTTTTAAACCTGTATGCATTAGTTTTTTCTGATTAACACAAAAGAAAATATTATGAGGAATGATGGTAAACCCACAGCAGATAGTTTCCATTGACTCCCATAGTAGGAATAAAAAAATGATGGAATTTTATAGGTTCAATGAAAATTCTTTCATAATTTACTCATCCTCGTGTTGTTTTAAACCTGTATGCATTAGTTTTTTTCTGATTAACACAAAATAAAAAAATTTTGAGGAATGATGGTAAACCCACAGCAGATAGTGACCATTGACTCCCATAGTAGGAATAAAAAATTGATGGAATTTTATAGGTTCAATGAAAATTCTTTCATAATTTACTCATCCTTGTGTTGTTTTAAAGCTGTATGCATTAGTTTTTTTCTGATTAACACAATAGAAAATATTTTGAGGAATGATGGTAAACCCACAGCAGATAGTTACCATTGACTCCCATAGTAGGAATAAAAAAATGATGAAATTTTATAGGTTCAAGAAAAATTATTTCATAATTTACTCATCCTTGTGTTGTTTTAAGCCTGTATGCATTAGTTTTTTTCTGGTTAACACAAAAGAAAATATTTTGAGGAATGATGGTAAACCCACAGCAGATAGTGACCATTGACTCCCATAGTAGGAATAAAAAAATGATGGAATTTTATGGGTTCAATGAAAAAACTTTCATAATTTACTCATCCTTGTGTTGTTTTAAACCTGTATGCATTAGTTTTTTTCTGATTAACACAAAAGAAAATATTTTGAGGAATGATGGTAAACCCACAGCAGATAGTTACCATTGACTCCCATAGTAGGAATAAAAAAATGATGGAATTTTATAGGTTCAATGAAAATTCTTTCATAATTTACTCATCCTTGTGTTGTTTTAAACCTGTATGCATTAGATTTTTTCTGATTAACACAAAAGAAAATATTTTGAGGAATGATGGTAAACCCACAGCAGATAGTGACCATTGACTCCCATAGTAGGAATTAAAAAAAAGATGGAATTTTATAGGTTCAATGAAAATTCTTTCATAATTTACTCATCCTCGTGTTGTTTTAAACCTGTATGCATTAGTTTTTTTCTGATTAACACAAAAGAAAAATATTTTGAGGAATGATGGTAAACCCACAGCAGATAGTGACCATTGACTCCCATAGTAGGAATAAAAAAATGAAGGAATTTTATATGTTAAATGAAAATTATTTCATAATTTACTCATCCTTGTGTTGTTTTAAACGTGTATCCATTAGTTTTTTTCTGATTAACACAAAAGAAAATATCTTGAGGAATGATGGTAAACCCACAGCAGATAGTTACCATTGACTCCCATAGTAGGAATAAAAAAATGATGGAATTTTATAGGTTCAATGAAAATTCTTTCATAATTTACTCATCCTTGTGTTGTTTTAAACCTGTATGCATTAGTTTTTTTCTGATTAACACAAAAGAAAATATTTTGAGGAATGATGGTAAACCCACAGCAGATAGTGACCATTGACTCCCATAGTAGGAATAAAAAAATGAAGGAATTTTATATGTTAAATGAAAATTATTTCATAATTTACTCATCCTTGTGTTGTTTTAAACGTGTATCCATTAGTTTTTTTCTGATTAACACAAAAGAAAATATTTTGAGGAATGATGGTAAACCCACAGCAGATAGTTACCATTGACTCCCATAGTAGGAATAAAAAAATGATGGAATTTTATAGGTTCAATGAAAATTCTTTCATAATTTACTCATCCTTGTGTTGTTTTAAACCTGTATGCATTAGATTTTTTCTGATTAACACAAAAGAAAATATTTTGAGGAATGATGGTAAACCCACAGCAGATAGTGACCATTGACTCCCATAGTAGGAATAAAAAAAAGATGGAATTTTATAGGTTCAATGAAAATTCTTTCATAATTTACTCATCCTCGTGTTGTTTTAAACCTGTATGCATTAGTTTTTTTCTGATTAACACAAAAGAAAATATTTTGAGGAATGATGGTAAACCCACAGCAGATAGTGACCATTGACTCCCATAGTAGGAATAAAAAAATGAAGGAATTTTATATGTTAAATGAAAATTATTTCATAATTTACTCATCCTTGTGTTGTTTTAAACGTGTATGCATTAGTTTTTTTCTGATTAACACAAAAGAAAATATTTTGAGGAATGATGGTAAACCCACAGCAGATAGTGACCATTGACTCCCATAGTAGGAATAAAAAAATGATGGAATTTTATAGGTTCAATGAAAATTCTTTCATAATTTACTCATCCTTGTGTTGTTTTAAACCTGTATGCATTAGTTTTTTTCTGATTAACACAAAATAAAATATTTTGGGGAATGATGGTAAACCCACAGCAGATAGTGACCATTGACTCCCATAGTAGGAATAAAAAAAGATGGAATTTTATATGTTAAATGAAAATTCTTTCATAATTTACTCATCCTCGTGTTGTTTTAAACCTGTATGCATTAGTTTTTTCTGATTAACACAAAAGAAAATATTTTGAGGAATGATGGTAAACCCACAGCAGATAGTGACCATTGACTCCCATAGTAGGAATAAAAAAATGATGGAATTTTATAGGTTCAATGAAAATTCTTTCATAATTTACTCATCCTTGTGTTGTTTTAAACCTGTATGCATTAGTTTTTTTCTGATTAACACAAAAGAAAATATTTTGAGGAATGATGGTAAACCCACAGCAGATAGTGACCATTGACTCCCATAGTAGGAATAAAAAAAGATGGAATTTTATAGGTTCAATGAAAATTCTTTCATAATTTACTCATCCTCGTGTTGTTTTAAACCTGTATGCATTATTTTTTTTCTTATTAACACAAAATAAAATATTTTGGGGAATGATGGTAAACCCACAGCAGATAGTGACCATTGACTCCCATAGTAGGAATAAAAAATGATGGAATTTTATAGGTTCAATGAAAATTCTTTCATAATTTACTCATCCTCGTGTTGTTTTAAACCTGTATGCATTAGTTTTTTCTGATTAACACAAAAGAAAATATTTTGAGGAATGATGGTAAACCCACAGCAGATAGTGACCATTGACTCCCATAGTAGGAATAAAAAAAGATGGAATTTTATAGGTTCAATGAAAATTCTTTCATAATTTACTCATCCTCGTGTTGTTTTAAACCTGTATGCATTAGTTTTTTTCTGATTAACACAAAAGAAAATATTTTGAGGAATGATGGTAAACACACAGCAGATAGTGACCATTGACTCCCATAGTAGGAATAAAAAAAGATGGAATTTTATAGGTTCAATTAAAATTCTTTCATAATTTACTCATCCTCGTGTTGTTTTAAACCTGTATGCATTAGTTTTTTCTGATTAACACAAAAGAAAATATTTTGAGGAATGATGGTAAACCCACAGCAGATAGTGACCATTGACTCCCATAGTAGGAATAAAAAAATGATGGAATTTTATAGGTTCAATGAAAATTCTTTCATAATTTACTCATCCTTGTGTTGTTTTAAACCTGTATGCATTAGTTTTTTTCTGATTAACACAAAATAAAATATTTTGAGGAATGATGGTAAACCCACAGCAGATAGTGACCATTGACTCCCATAGTAGGAATAAAAAATGATGGAATTTTATAGGTTCAATGAAAATTCTTTCATAATTTACTCATCCTTGTGTTTTTTTAAACCTGTATGCATTAGTTTTTTCTGATTAACACAAAAGAAAATATTATGAGGAATGATGGTAAACCCACAGCAGATAGTTTCCATTGACTCCCATAGTAGGAATAAAAAAATGATGGAATTTTATAGGTTCAATGAAAATTCTTTCATAATTTACTCATCCTCGTGTTGTTTTAAACCTGTATGCATTAGTTTTTTTCTGATTAACACAAAATAAAAAAATTTTGAGGAATGATGGTAAACCCACAGCAGATAGTGACCATTGACTCCCATAGTAGGAATAAAAAATTGATGGAATTTTATAGGTTCAATGAAAATTCTTTCATAATTTACTCATCCTTGTGTTGTTTTAAAGCTGTATGCATTAGTTTTTTTCTGATTAACACAATAGAAAATATTTTGAGGAATGATGGTAAACCCACAGCAGATAGTTACCATTGACTCCCATAGTAGGAATAAAAAAATGATGAAATTTTATAGGTTCAAGAAAAATTATTTCATAATTTACTCATCCTTGTGTTGTTTTAAGCCTGTATGCATTAGTTTTTTTCTGGTTAACACAAAAGAAAATATTTTGAGGAATGATGGTAAACCCACAGCAGATAGTGACCATTGACTCCCATAGTAGGAATAAAAAAATGATGGAATTTTATGGGTTCAATGAAAAAACTTTCATAATTTACTCATCCTTGTGTTGTTTTAAACCTGTATGCATTAGTTTTTTTCTGATTAACACAAAAGAAAATATTTTGAGGAATGATGGTAAACCCACAGCAGATAGTTACCATTGACTCCCATAGTAGGAATAAAAAAATGATGGAATTTTATAGGTTCAATGAAAATTCTTTCATAATTTACTCATCCTTGTGTTGTTTTAAACCTGTATGCATTAGATTTTTTCTGATTAACACAAAAGAAAATATTTTGAGGAATGATGGTAAACCCACAGCAGATAGTGACCATTGACTCCCATAGTAGGAATTAAAAAAAAGATGGAATTTTATAGGTTCAATGAAAATTCTTTCATAATTTACTCATCCTCGTGTTGTTTTAAACCTGTATGCATTAGTTTTTTTCTGATTAACACAAAAGAAAAATATTTTGAGGAATGATGGTAAACCCACAGCAGATAGTGACCATTGACTCCCATAGTAGGAATAAAAAAATGAAGGAATTTTATATGTTAAATGAAAATTATTTCATAATTTACTCATCCTTGTGTTGTTTTAAACGTGTATCCATTAGTTTTTTTCTGATTAACACAAAAGAAAATATCTTGAGGAATGATGGTAAACCCACAGCAGATAGTTACCATTGACTCCCATAGTAGGAATAAAAAAATGATGGAATTTTATAGGTTCAATGAAAATTCTTTCATAATTTACTCATCCTTGTGTTGTTTTAAACCTGTATGCATTAGTTTTTTTCTGATTAACACAAAAGAAAATATTTTGAGGAATGATGGTAAACCCACAGCAGATAGTGACCATTGACTCCCATAGTAGGAATAAAAAAATGAAGGAATTTTATATGTTAAATGAAAATTATTTCATAATTTACTCATCCTTGTGTTGTTTTAAACGTGTATCCATTAGTTTTTTTCTGATTAACACAAAAGAAAATATTTTGAGGAATGATGGTAAACCCACAGCAGATAGTTACCATTGACTCCCATAGTAGGAATAAAAAAATGATGGAATTTTATAGGTTCAATGAAAATTCTTTCATAATTTACTCATCCTTGTGTTGTTTTAAACCTGTATGCATTAGATTTTTTCTGATTAACACAAAAGAAAATATTTTGAGGAATGATGGTAAACCCACAGCAGATAGTGACCATTGACTCCCATAGTAGGAATAAAAAAAAGATGGAATTTTATAGGTTCAATGAAAATTCTTTCATAATTTACTCATCCTCGTGTTGTTTTAAACCTGTATGCATTAGTTTTTTTCTGATTAACACAAAAGAAAATATTTTGAGGAATGATGGTAAACCCACAGCAGATAGTGACCATTGACTCCCATAGTAGGAATAAAAAAAAGATGGAATTTTATAGGTTCAATGAAAATTCTTTCATAATTTACTCATCCTCGTGTTGTTTTAAACCTGTATGCATTAGTTTTTTCTGATTAACACAAAAGAAAATATTTTGAGGAATGATGGTAAACCCACAGCAGATAGTGACCATTGACTCCCATAGTAGGAATAAAAAAATGAAGGAATTTTATATGTTAAATGAAAATTATTTCATAATTTACTCATCCTTGTGTTGTTTTAAACGTGTATGCATTAGTTTTTTTCTGATTAACACAAAAGAAAATATTTTGAGGAATGATGGTAAACCCACAGCAGATAGTGACCATTGACTCCCATAGTAGGAATAAAAAAATGATGGAATTTTATAGGTTCAATGAAAATTCTTTCATAATTTACTCATCCTTGTGTTGTTTTAAACCTGTATGCATTAGTTTTTTTCTGATTAACACAAAATAAAATATTTTGGGGAATGATGGTAAACCCACAGCAGATAGTGACCATTGACTCCCATAGTAGGAATAAAAAAAGATGGAATTTTATATGTTAAATGAAAATTCTTTCATAATTTACTCATCCTCGTGTTGTTTTAAACCTGTATGCATTAGTTTTTTCTGATTAACACAAAAGAAAATATTTTGAGGAATGATGGTAAACCCACAGCAGATAGTGACCATTGACTCCCATAGTAGGAATAAAAAAATGATGGAATTTTATAGGTTCAATGAAAATTCTTTCATAATTTACTCATCCTTGTGTTGTTTTAAACCTGTATGCATTAGTTTTTTTCTGATTAACACAAAAGAAAATATTTTGAGGAATGATGGTAAACCCACAGCAGATAGTGACCATTGACTCCCATAGTAGGAATAAAAAAAGATGGAATTTTATAGGTTCAATGAAAATTCTTTCATAATTTACTCATCCTCGTGTTGTTTTAAACCTGTATGCATTATTTTTTTTCTTATTAACACAAAATAAAATATTTTGGGGAATGATGGTAAACCCACAGCAGATAGTGACCATTGACTCCCATAGTAGGAATAAAAAATGATGGAATTTTATAGGTTCAATGAAAATTCTTTCATAATTTACTCATCCTCGTGTTGTTTTAAACCTGTATGCATTAGTTTTTTCTGATTAACACAAAAGAAAATATTTTGAGGAATGATGGTAAACCCACAGCAGGTAGTGACCATTGACTCCCATAGTAGGAAAAAAAATGAAGGAATTTTATATGTTAAATGAAAATTCTTTCATAATTTACTCATCCTTGTGTTGTTTTAAACCTGTATGCATTAGTTTTTTTCTGATTAACACAAAATAAAAAAATTTTGAGGAATGATGGTAAACCCACAGCAGATAGTGACCATTGACTCCCATAGTAGGAATAAAAAAATGATGGAATTTTATAGGTTCAATGAAAATTCTTTCATAATTTACTCATCCTTGTGTTGTTTTAAACCTGTATGCATTAGTTTTTTCTGATTAACACAAAAGAAAATATTTTGAGGAATGATGGTAAACCCACAGCAGATAGTGACCATTGACTCCCATAGTAGGAATAAAAAAATGATGGAATTTTATAGGTTCAATGAAAATTCTTTCATAATTTACTCATCCTTGTGTTGTTTTAAACTTGTATGCATTAGTTTTTTTCTGATTAACACAAAAGAAAATATTTTGAGGAATGATGGTAAACCCACAGCAGATAGTGACCATTGACTCCCATAGTAGGAATAAAAAAAAGATGGAATTTTATAGGTTCAATGAAAACTCTTTCATAATTTACTCATCCTCGTGTTGTTTTAAACCTGTATGCATTAGTTTTTTTCTGATTAACACAAAAGAAAATATTTTGAGGAATGATGGTAAACCCACAGCAGATAGTGACCATTGACTCCCATAGTAGGAATAAAAAAATGAAGGAAATTTATATGTTAAATGAAAATTATTTCATAATTTACTCATCCTTGTGTTGTTTTAAACGTGTATCCATTAGTTTTTTTCTGAATAACACAAAAGAAAATATTTTGAGGAATGATGGTAAACCCACAGCAGATAGTTACCATTGACTCCCATAGTAGGAATAAAAAAATGATGGAATTTTATAGGTTCAATGAAAATTCTTTCATAATTTACTCATCCTTGTGTTGTTTTAAACCTGTATGCATTAGTTTTTTTCTGATTAACACAAAAGAAAATATTTTTAGGAATGATGGTAAACCCACAGCAGATAGTGACCATTGACTCCCATAGTAGGAATAAAAAAATGAAGGAATTTTATATGTTAAATGAAAATTATTTCATAATTTACTCATCCTTGTGTTGTTTTAAACGTGTATCCATTAGTTTTTTTCTGATTAACACAAAAGAAAATATTTTGAGGAATGATGGTAAACCCACAGCAGATAGTTACCATTGACTCCCATAGTAGGAATAAAAAAATGATGGAATTTTATAGGTTCAATGAAAATTCTTTCATAATTTACTCATCCTTGTGTTGTTTTAAACCTGTATGCATTAGTTTTTTTCTGATTAACACAAAATAAAATATTTTGAGGAATGATGGTAAACCCACAGCAGATAGTGACCATTGACTCCCATAGTAGGAATAAAAAAAAGATGGAATTTTATAGGTTCAATGAAAATTCTTTCATAATTTACTCATCCTTGTGTTGTTTTAAACCTGTATGCATTAGTTTTTTCTGATTAACACAAAAGAAAATATTTTGAGGAATGATGGTAAACCCACAGCAGATAGTGACCATTGACTCCCATAGTAGGAATAAAAAAATGATGGAATTTTATATGTTAAATGAAAATTCTTTCATAATTTACTCATCCTCGTGTTGTTTTAAACCTGTATGCATTAGTTTTTTCTGATTAACACAAAAGAAAATATTTTGAGGAATGATGGTAAACCCACAGCAGATAGTGACCATTGACTCCCATAGTAGGAATAAAAAAAAGATGGAATTTTATAGGTTCAATGAAAATTCTTTCATAATTTACTCATCCTCGTGTTGTTTTAAACCTGTATGCATTAGTTTTTTTCTGATTAACACAAAATAAAATATTTTGGGGAATGATGGTAAACCCACAGCAGATAGTGACCATTGACTCCCATAGTAGGAATAAAAAAAGATGGAATTTTATATGTTAAATGAAAATTCTTTCATAATTTACTCATCCTCGTGTTGTTTTAAACCTGTATGCATTAGTTTTTTCTGATTAACACAAAAGAAAATATTTTGAGGAATGATGGTAAACCCACAGCAGATAGTGACCATTGACTCCCATAGTAGGAATAAAAAAATGATGGAATTTTATAGGTTCAATGAAAATTCTTTCATAATTTACTCATCCTTGTGTTGTTTTAAACCTGTATGCATTAGTTTTTTTCTGATTAACACAAAAGAAAATATTTTGAGGAATGATGGTAAACCCACAGCAGATAGTGACCATTGACTCCCATAGTAGGAATAAAAAAAGATGGAATTTTATAGGTTCAATGAAAATTCTTTCATAATTTACTCATCCTCGTGTTGTTTTAAACCTGTATGCATTATTTTTTTTCTTATTAACACAAAATAAAATATTTTGGGGAATGATGGTAAACCCACAGCAGATAGTGACCATTGACTCCCATAGTAGGAATAAAAAATGATGGAATTTTATAGGTTCAATGAAAATTCTTTCATAATTTACTCATCCTCGTGTTGTTTTAAACCTGTATGCATTAGTTTTTTCTGATTAACACAAAAGAAAATATTTTGAGGAATGATGGTAAACCCACAGCAGGTAGTGACCATTGACTCCCATAGTAGGAAAAAAAATGAAGGAATTTTATATGTTAAATGAAAATTCTTTCATAATTTACTCATCCTTGTGTTGTTTTAAACCTGTATGCATTAGTTTTTTTCTGATTAACACAAAATAAAAAAATTTTGAGGAATGATGGTAAACCCACAGCAGATAGTGACCATTGACTCCCATAGTAGGAATAAAAAAATGATGGAATTTTATAGGTTCAATGAAAATTCTTTCATAATTTACTCATCCTTGTGTTGTTTTAAACCTGTATGCATTAGTTTTTTCTGATTAACACAAAAGAAAATATTTTGAGGAATGATGGTAAACCCACAGCAGATAGTGACCATTGACTCCCATAGTAGGAATAAAAAAATGATGGAATTTTATAGGTTCAATGAAAATTCTTTCATAATTTACTCATCCTTGTGTTGTTTTAAACTTGTATGCATTAGTTTTTTTCTGATTAACACAAAAGAAAATATTTTGAGGAATGATGGTAAACCCACAGCAGATAGTGACCATTGACTCCCATAGTAGGAATAAAAAAAAGATGGAATTTTATAGGTTCAATGAAAACTCTTTCATAATTTACTCATCCTCGTGTTGTTTTAAACCTGTATGCATTAGTTTTTTTCTGATTAACACAAAAGAAAATATTTTGAGGAATGATGGTAAACCCACAGCAGATAGTGACCATTGACTCCCATAGTAGGAATAAAAAAATGAAGGAAATTTATATGTTAAATGAAAATTATTTCATAATTTACTCATCCTTGTGTTGTTTTAAACGTGTATCCATTAGTTTTTTTCTGAATAACACAAAAGAAAATATTTTGAGGAATGATGGTAAACCCACAGCAGATAGTTACCATTGACTCCCATAGTAGGAATAAAAAAATGATGGAATTTTATAGGTTCAATGAAAATTCTTTCATAATTTACTCATCCTTGTGTTGTTTTAAACCTGTATGCATTAGTTTTTTTCTGATTAACACAAAAGAAAATATTTTTAGGAATGATGGTAAACCCACAGCAGATAGTGACCATTGACTCCCATAGTAGGAATAAAAAAATGAAGGAATTTTATATGTTAAATGAAAATTATTTCATAATTTACTCATCCTTGTGTTGTTTTAAACGTGTATCCATTAGTTTTTTTCTGATTAACACAAAAGAAAATATTTTGAGGAATGATGGTAAACCCACAGCAGATAGTTACCATTGACTCCCATAGTAGGAATAAAAAAATGATGGAATTTTATAGGTTCAATGAAAATTCTTTCATAATTTACTCATCCTTGTGTTGTTTTAAACCTGTATGCATTAGTTTTTTTCTGATTAACACAAAATAAAATATTTTGAGGAATGATGGTAAACCCACAGCAGATAGTGACCATTGACTCCCATAGTAGGAATAAAAAAAAGATGGAATTTTATAGGTTCAATGAAAATTCTTTCATAATTTACTCATCCTTGTGTTGTTTTAAACCTGTATGCATTAGTTTTTTCTGATTAACACAAAAGAAAATATTTTGAGGAATGATGGTAAACCCACAGCAGATAGTGACCATTGACTCCCATAGTAGGAATAAAAAAATGATGGAATTTTATATGTTAAATGAAAATTCTTTCATAATTTACTCATCCTCGTGTTGTTTTAAACCTGTATGCATTAGTTTTTTCTGATTAACACAAAAGAAAATATTTTGAGGAATGATGGTAAACCCACAGCAGATAGTGACCATTGACTCCCATAGTAGGAATAAAAAAAGATGGAATTTTATAGGTTCAATGAAAATTCTTTCATAATTTACTCATCCTCGTGTTGTTTTAAACCTGTATGCATTAGTTTTTTTCTGATTAACACAAAAGAAAATATTTTGAGGAATGATGGTAAACCCACAGCAGATAGTGACCATTGACTCCCATAGTAGGAATAAAAAAATGAAGGAATTTTATATGTTAAATGAAAATTATTTCATAATTTACTCATCCTTGTGTTGTTTTAAACGTGTATCCATTAGTTTTTTTCTGATTAACACAAAAGAAAATATTTTGAGGAATGATGGTAAACCCACAGCAGATAGTTACCATTGACTCCCATAGTAGGAATAAAAAAATGATGGAATTTTATAGGTTCAATGAAAATTCTTTCATAATTTACTCATCCTTGTGTTGTTTTAAACCTGTATGCATTAGATTTTTTCTGATTAACACAAAAGAAAATATTTTGAGGAATGATGGTAAACCCACAGCAGATAGTGACCATTGACTCCCATAGTAGGAATAAAAAAAAGATGGAATTTTATAGGTTCAATGAAAATTCTTTCATAATTTACTCATCCTCGTGTTGTTTTAAACCTGTATGCATTAGTTTTTTTCTGATTAACACAAAAGAAAATATTTTGAGGAATGATGGTAAACCCACAGCAGATAGTGACCATTGACTCCCATAGTAGGAATAAAAAAAAGATGGAATTTTATAGGTTCAATGAAAATTCTTTCATAATTTACTCATCCTCGTGTTGTTTTAAACCTGTATGCATTAGTTTTTTCTGATTAACACAAAAGAAAATATTTTGAGGAATGATGGTAAACCCACAGCAGATAGTGACCATTGACTCCCATAGTAGGAATAAAAAAATGAAGGAATTTTATATGTTAAATGAAAATTATTTCATAATTTACTCATCCTTGTGTTGTTTTAAACGTGTATGCATTAGTTTTTTTCTGATTAACACAAAAGAAAATATTTTGAGGAATGATGGTAAACCCACAGCAGATAGTGACCATTGACTCCCATAGTAGGAATAAAAAAATGATGGAATTTTATAGGTTCAATGAAAATTCTTTCATAATTTACTCATCCTTGTGTTGTTTTAAACCTGTATGCATTAGTTTTTTTCTGATTAACACAAAATAAAATATTTTGGGGAATGATGGTAAACCCACAGCAGATAGTGACCATTGACTCCCATAGTAGGAATAAAAAAAGATGGAATTTTATATGTTAAATGAAAATTCTTTCATAATTTACTCATCCTCGTGTTGTTTTAAACCTGTATGCATTAGTTTTTTCTGATTAACACAAAAGAAAATATTTTGAGGAATGATGGTAAACCCACAGCAGATAGTGACCATTGACTCCCATAGTAGGAATAAAAAAATGATGGAATTTTATAGGTTCAATGAAAATTCTTTCATAATTTACTCATCCTTGTGTTGTTTTAAACCTGTATGCATTAGTTTTTTTCTGATTAACACAAAAGAAAATATTTTGAGGAATGATGGTAAACCCACAGCAGATAGTGACCATTGACTCCCATAGTAGGAATAAAAAAAGATGGAATTTTATAGGTTCAATGAAAATTCTTTCATAATTTACTCATCCTCGTGTTGTTTTAAACCTGTATGCATTATTTTTTTTCTTATTAACACAAAATAAAATATTTTGGGGAATGATGGTAAACCCACAGCAGATAGTGACCATTGACTCCCATAGTAGGAATAAAAAATGATGGAATTTTATAGGTTCAATGAAAATTCTTTCATAATTTACTCATCCTCGTGTTGTTTTAAACCTGTATGCATTAGTTTTTTCTGATTAACACAAAAGAAAATATTTTGAGGAATGATGGTAAACCCACAGCAGATAGTGACCATTGACTCCCATAGTAGGAATAAAAAAAAGATGGAATTTTATAGGTTCAATGAAAATTCTTTCATAATTTACTCATCCTCGTGTTGTTTTAAACCTGTATGCATTAGTTTTTTTCTGATTAACACAAAATAAAATATTTTGGGGAATGATGGTAAACCCACAGCAGATAGTGACCATTGACTCCCATAGTAGGAATAAAAAAAGATGGAATTTTATATGTTAAATGAAAATTCTTTCATAATTTACTCATCCTCGTGTTGTTTTAAACCTGTATGCATTAGTTTTTTCTGATTAACACAAAAGAAAATATTTTGAGGAATGATGGTAAACCCACAGCAGATAGTGACCATTGACTCCCATAGTAGGAATAAAAAAATGATGGAATTTTATAGGTTCAATGAAAATTCTTTCATAATTTACTCATCCTTGTGTTGTTTTAAACCTGTATGCATTAGTTTTTTTCTGATTAACACAAAAGAAAATATTTTGAGGAATGATGGTAAACCCACAGCAGATAGTGACCATTGACTCCCATAGTAGGAATAAAAAAAGATGGAATTTTATAGGTTCAATGAAAATTCTTTCATAATTTACTCATCCTCGTGTTGTTTTAAACCTGTATGCATTATTTTTTTTCTTATTAACACAAAATAAAATATTTTGGGGAATGATGGTAAACCCACAGCAGATAGTGACCATTGACTCCCATAGTAGGAATAAAAAATGATGGAATTTTATAGGTTCAATGAAAATTCTTTCATAATTTACTCATCCTCGTGTTGTTTTAAACCTGTATGCATTAGTTTTTTCTGATTAACACAAAAGAAAATATTTTGAGGAATGATGGTAAACCCACAGCAGGTAGTGACCATTGACTCCCATAGTAGGAAAAAAAATGAAGGAATTTTATATGTTAAATGAAAATTCTTTCATAATTTACTCATCCTTGTGTTGTTTTAAACCTGTATGCATTAGTTTTTTTCTGATTAACACAAAATAAAAAAATTTTGAGGAATGATGGTAAACCCACAGCAGATAGTGACCATTGACTCCCATAGTAGGAATAAAAAAATGATGGAATTTTATAGGTTCAATGAAAATTCTTTCATAATTTACTCATCCTTGTGTTGTTTTAAACCTGTATGCATTAGTTTTTTCTGATTAACACAAAAGAAAATATTTTGAGGAATGATGGTAAACCCACAGCAGATAGTGACCATTGACTCCCATAGTAGGAATAAAAAAATGATGGAATTTTATAGGTTCAATGAAAATTCTTTCATAATTTACTCATCCTTGTGTTGTTTTAAACTTGTATGCATTAGTTTTTTTCTGATTAACACAAAAGAAAATATTTTGAGGAATGATGGTAAACCCACAGCAGATAGTGACCATTGACTCCCATAGTAGGAATAAAAAAAAGATGGAATTTTATAGGTTCAATGAAAACTCTTTCATAATTTACTCATCCTCGTGTTGTTTTAAACCTGTATGCATTAGTTTTTTTCTGATTAACACAAAAGAAAATATTTTGAGGAATGATGGTAAACCCACAGCAGATAGTGACCATTGACTCCCATAGTAGGAATAAAAAAATGAAGGAAATTTATATGTTAAATGAAAATTATTTCATAATTTACTCATCCTTGTGTTGTTTTAAACGTGTATCCATTAGTTTTTTTCTGAATAACACAAAAGAAAATATTTTGAGGAATGATGGTAAACCCACAGCAGATAGTTACCATTGACTCCCATAGTAGGAATAAAAAAATGATGGAATTTTATAGGTTCAATGAAAATTCTTTCATAATTTACTCATCCTTGTGTTGTTTTAAACCTGTATGCATTAGTTTTTTTCTGATTAACACAAAAGAAAATATTTTTAGGAATGATGGTAAACCCACAGCAGATAGTGACCATTGACTCCCATAGTAGGAATAAAAAAATGAAGGAATTTTATATGTTAAATGAAAATTATTTCATAATTTACTCATCCTTGTGTTGTTTTAAACGTGTATCCATTAGTTTTTTTCTGATTAACACAAAAGAAAATATTTTGAGGAATGATGGTAAACCCACAGCAGATAGTTACCATTGACTCCCATAGTAGGAATAAAAAAATGATGGAATTTTATAGGTTCAATGAAAATTCTTTCATAATTTACTCATCCTTGTGTTGTTTTAAACCTGTATGCATTAGTTTTTTTCTGATTAACACAAAATAAAATATTTTGAGGAATGATGGTAAACCCACAGCAGATAGTGACCATTGACTCCCATAGTAGGAATAAAAAAAAGATGGAATTTTATAGGTTCAATGAAAATTCTTTCATAATTTACTCATCCTTGTGTTGTTTTAAACCTGTATGCATTAGTTTTTTCTGATTAACACAAAAGAAAATATTTTGAGGAATGATGGTAAACCCACAGCAGATAGTGACCATTGACTCCCATAGTAGGAATAAAAAAATGATGGAATTTTATATGTTAAATGAAAATTCTTTCATAATTTACTCATCCTCGTGTTGTTTTAAACCTGTATGCATTAGTTTTTTCTGATTAACACAAAAGAAAATATTTTGAGGAATGATGGTAAACCCACAGCAGATAGTGACCATTGACTCCCATATTAGGAATAAAAAAAAGATGGAATTTTATAGGTTCAATGAAAATTCTTTCATAATTTACTCATCCTCGTGTTGTTTTAAACCTGTATGCATTAGTTTTTTTCTGATTAACACAAAAGAAAATATTTTGAGGAATGATGGTAAACCCACAGCAGATAGTGACCATTGACTCCCATAGTAGGAATAAAAAAATGAAGGAATTTTATATGTTAAATGAAAATTATTTCATAATTTACTCATCCTTGTGTTGTTTTAAACGTGTATCCATTAGTTTTTTTCTGATTAACACAAAAGAAAATATTTTGAGGAATGATGGTAAACCCACAGCAGATAGTTACCATTGACTCCCATAGTAGGAATAAAAAAATGATGGAATTTTATAGGTTCAATGAAAATTCTTTCATAATTTACTCATCCTTGTGTTGTTTTAAACCTGTATGCATTAGATTTTTTCTGATTAACACAAAAGAAAATATTTTGAGGAATGATGGTAAACCCACAGCAGATAGTGACCATTGACTCCCATAGTAGGAATAAAAAAAAGATGGAATTTTATAGGTTCAATGAAAATTCTTTCATAATTTACTCATCCTCGTGTTGTTTTAAACCTGTATGCATTAGTTTTTTTCTGATTAACACAAAAGAAAATATTTTGAGGAATGATGGTAAACCCACAGCAGATAGTGACCATTGACTCCCATAGTAGGAATAAAAAAAAGATGGAATTTTATAGGTTCAATGAAAATTCTTTCATAATTTACTCATCCTCGTGTTGTTTTAAACCTGTATGCATTAGTTTTTTCTGATTAACACAAAAGAAAATATTTTGAGGAATGATGGTAAACCCACAGCAGATAGTGACCATTGACTCCCATAGTAGGAATAAAAAAATGAAGGAATTTTATATGTTAAATGAAAATTATTTCATAATTTACTCATCCTTGTGTTGTTTTAAACGTGTATGCATTAGTTTTTTTCTGATTAACACAAAAGAAAATATTTTGAGGAATGATGGTAAACCCACAGCAGATAGTGACCATTGACTCCCATAGTAGGAATAAAAAAATGATGGAATTTTATAGGTTCAATGAAAATTCTTTCATAATTTACTCATCCTTGTGTTGTTTTAAACCTGTATGCATTAGTTTTTTTCTGATTAACACAAAATAAAATATTTTGGGGAATGATGGTAAACCCACAGCAGATAGTGACCATTGACTCCCATAGTAGGAATAAAAAAAGATGGAATTTTATATGTTAAATGAAAATTCTTTCATAATTTACTCATCCTCGTGTTGTTTTAAACCTGTATGCATTAGTTTTTTCTGATTAACACAAAAGAAAATATTTTGAGGAATGATGGTAAACCCACAGCAGATAGTGACCATTGACTCCCATAGTAGGAATAAAAAAATGATGGAATTTTATAGGTTCAATGAAAATTCTTTCATAATTTACTCATCCTTGTGTTGTTTTAAACCTGTATGCATTAGTTTTTTTCTGATTAACACAAAAGAAAATATTTTGAGGAATGATGGTAAACCCACAGCAGATAGTGACCATTGACTCCCATAGTAGGAATAAAAAAAGATGGAATTTTATAGGTTCAATGAAAATTCTTTCATAATTTACTCATCCTCGTGTTGTTTTAAACCTGTATGCATTATTTTTTTTCTTATTAACACAAAATAAAATATTTTGGGGAATGATGGTAAACCCACAGCAGATAGTGACCATTGACTCCCATAGTAGGAATAAAAAATGATGGAATTTTATAGGTTCAATGAAAATTCTTTCATAATTTACTCATCCTCGTGTTGTTTTAAACCTGTATGCATTAGTTTTTTCTGATTAACACAAAAGAAAATATTTTGAGGAATGATGGTAAACCCACAGCAGGTAGTGACCATTGACTCCCATAGTAGGAAAAAAAATGAAGGAATTTTATATGTTAAATGAAAATTCTTTCATAATTTACTCATCCTTGTGTTGTTTTAAACCTGTATGCATTAGTTTTTTTCTGATTAACACAAAATAAAAAAATTTTGAGGAATGATGGTAAACCCACAGCAGATAGTGACCATTGACTCCCATAGTAGGAATAAAAAAATGATGGAATTTTATAGGTTCAATGAAAATTCTTTCATAATTTACTCATCCTTGTGTTGTTTTAAACCTGTATGCATTAGTTTTTTCTGATTAACACAAAAGAAAATATTTTGAGGAATGATGGTAAACCCACAGCAGATAGTGACCATTGACTCCCATAGTAGGAATAAAAAAATGATGGAATTTTATAGGTTCAATGAAAATTCTTTCATAATTTACTCATCCTTGTGTTGTTTTAAACTTGTATGCATTAGTTTTTTTCTGATTAACACAAAAGAAAATATTTTGAGGAATGATGGTAAACCCACAGCAGATAGTGACCATTGACTCCCATAGTAGGAATAAAAAAAAGATGGAATTTTATAGGTTCAATGAAAACTCTTTCATAATTTACTCATCCTCGTGTTGTTTTAAACCTGTATGCATTAGTTTTTTTCTGATTAACACAAAAGAAAATATTTTGAGGAATGATGGTAAACCCACAGCAGATAGTGACCATTGACTCCCATAGTAGGAATAAAAAAATGAAGGAATTTTATATGTTAAATGAAAATTATTTCATAATTTACTCATCCTTGTGTTGTTTTAAACGTGTATCCATTAGTTTTTTTCTGAATAACACAAAAGAAAATATTTTGAGGAATGATGGTAAACCCACAGCAGATAGTTACCATTGACTCCCATAGTAGGAATAAAAAAATGATGGAATTTTATAGGTTCAATGAAAATTCTTTCATAATTTACTCATCCTTGTGTTGTTTTAAACCTGTATGCATTAGTTTTTTTCTGATTAACACAAAAGAAAATATTTTTAGGAATGATGGTAAACCCACAGCAGATAGTGACCATTGACTCCCATAGTAGGAATAAAAAAATGAAGGAATTTTATATGTTAAATGAAAATTATTTCATAATTTACTCATCCTTGTGTTGTTTTAAACGTGTATCCATTAGTTTTTTTCTGATTAACACAAAAGAAAATATTTTGAGGAATGATGGTAAACCCACAGCAGATAGTTACCATTGACTCCCATAGTAGGAATAAAAAAATGATGGAATTTTATAGGTTCAATGAAAATTCTTTCATAATTTACTCATCCTTGTGTTGTTTTAAACCTGTATGCATTAGTTTTTTTCTGATTAACACAAAATAAAATATTTTGAGGAATGATGGTAAACCCACAGCAGATAGTGACCATTGACTCCCATAGTAGGAATAAAAAAAAGATGGAATTTTATAGGTTCAATGAAAATTCTTTCATAATTTACTCATCCTTGTGTTGTTTTAAACCTGTATGCATTAGTTTTTTCTGATTAACACAAAAGAAAATATTTTGAGGAATGATGGTAAACCCACAGCAGATAGTGACCATTGACTCCCATAGTAGGAATAAAAAAATGATGGAATTTTATATGTTAAATGAAAATTCTTTCATAATTTACTCATCCTCGTGTTGTTTTAAACCTGTATGCATTAGTTTTTTCTGATTAACACAAAAGAAAATATTTTGAGGAATGATGGTAAACCCACAGCAGATAGTGACCATTGACTCCCATAGTAGGAATAAAAAAAAGATGGAATTTTATAGGTTCAATGAAAATTCTTTCATAATTTACTCATCCTCGTGTTGTTTTAAACCTGTATGCATTAGTTTTTTTCTGATTAACACAAAAGAAAATATTTTGAGGAATGATGGTAAACCCACAGCAGATAGTGACCATTGACTCCCATAGTAGGAATAAAAAAAGATGGAATTTTATAGGTTCAATTAAAATTCTTTCATAATTTACTCATCCTCGTGTTGTTTTAAACCTGTATGCATTAGTTTTTTCTGATTAACACAAAAGAAAATATTTTGAGGAATGATGGTAAACCCACAGCAGATAGTGACCATTGACTCCCATAGTAGGAATAAAAAAATGATGGAATTTTATAGGTTCAATGAAAATTCTTTCATAATTTACTCATCCTTGTGTTGTTTTAAACCTGTATGCATTAGTTTTTTTCTGATTAACACAAAATAAAATATTTTGAGGAATGATGGTAAACCCACAGCAGATAGTGACCATTGACTCCCATAGTAGGAATAAAAAATGATGGAATTTTATAGGTTCAATGAAAATTCTTTCATAATTTACTCATCCTTGTGTTTTTTTAAACCTGTATGCATTAGTTTTTTCTGATTAACACAAAAGAAAATATTATGAGGAATGATGGTAAACCCACAGCAGATAGTTTCCATTGACTCCCATAGTAGGAATAAAAAAATGATGGAATTTTATAGGTTCAATGAAAATTCTTTCATAATTTACTCATCCTCGTGTTGTTTTAAACCTGTATGCATTAGTTTTTTTCTGATTAACACAAAATAAAAAAATTTTGAGGAATGATGGTAAACCCACAGCAGATAGTGACCATTGACTCCCATAGTAGGAATAAAAAATTGATGGAATTTTATAGGTTCAATGAAAATTCTTTCATAATTTACTCATCCTTGTGTTGTTTTAAAGCTGTATGCATTAGTTTTTTTCTGATTAACACAATAGAAAATATTTTGAGGAATGATGGTAAACCCACAGCAGATAGTTACCATTGACTCCCATAGTAGGAATAAAAAAATGATGAAATTTTATAGGTTCAAGAAAAATTATTTCATAATTTACTCATCCTTGTGTTGTTTTAAGCCTGTATGCATTAGTTTTTTTCTGGTTAACACAAAAGAAAATATTTTGAGGAATGATGGTAAACCCACAGCAGATAGTGACCATTGACTCCCATAGTAGGAATAAAAAAATGATGGAATTTTATGGGTTCAATGAAAAAACTTTCATAATTTACTCATCCTTGTGTTGTTTTAAACCTGTATGCATTAGTTTTTTTCTGATTAACACAAAAGAAAATATTTTGAGGAATGATGGTAAACCCACAGCAGATAGTTACCATTGACTCCCATAGTAGGAATAAAAAAATGATGGAATTTTATAGGTTCAATGAAAATTCTTTCATAATTTACTCATCCTTGTGTTGTTTTAAACCTGTATGCATTAGATTTTTTCTGATTAACACAAAAGAAAATATTTTGAGGAATGATGGTAAACCCACAGCAGATAGTGACCATTGACTCCCATAGTAGGAATAAAAAAAAGATGGAATTTTATAGGTTCAATGAAAATTCTTTCATAATTTACTCATCCTCGTGTTGTTTTAAACCTGTATGCATTAGTTTTTTTCTGATTAACACAAAAGAAAAATATTTTGAGGAATGATGGTAAACCCACAGCAGATAGTGACCATTGACTCCCATAGTAGGAATAAAAAAATGAAGGAATTTTATATGTTAAATGAAAATTATTTCATAATTTACTCATCCTTGTGTTGTTTTAAACGTGTATCCATTAGTTTTTTTCTGATTAACACAAAAGAAAATATCTTGAGGAATGATGGTAAACCCACAGCAGATAGTTACCATTGACTCCCATAGTAGGAATAAAAAAATGATGGAATTTTATAGGTTCAATGAAAATTCTTTCATAATTTACTCATCCTTGTGTTGTTTTAAACCTGTATGCATTAGTTTTTTTCTGATTAACACAAAAGAAAATATTTTGAGGAATGATGGTAAACCCACAGCAGATAGTGACCATTGACTCCCATAGTAGGAATAAAAAAATGAAGGAATTTTATATGTTAAATGAAAATTATTTCATAATTTACTCATCCTTGTGTTGTTTTAAACGTGTATCCATTAGTTTTTTTCTGATTAACACAAAAGAAAATATTTTGAGGAATGATGGTAAACCCACAGCAGATAGTTACCATTGACTCCCATAGTAGGAATAAAAAAATGATGGAATTTTATAGGTTCAATGAAAATTCTTTCATAATTTACTCATCCTTGTGTTGTTTTAAACCTGTATGCATTAGATTTTTTCTGATTAACACAAAAGAAAATATTTTGAGGAATGATGGTAAACCCACAGCAGATAGTGACCATTGACTCCCATAGTAGGAATAAAAAAAGATGGAATTTTATAGGTTCAATGAAAATTCTTTCATAATTTACTCATCCTCGTGTTGTTTTAAACCTGTATGCATTAGTTTTTTTCTGATTAACACAAAAGAAAATATTTTGAGGAATGATGGTAAACCCACAGCAGATAGTGACCATTGACTCCCATAGTAGGAATAAAAAAAAGATGGAATTTTATAGGTTCAATGAAAATTCTTTCATAATTTACTCATCCTCGTGTTGTTTTAAACCTGTATGCATTAGTTTTTTCTGATTAACACAAAAGAAAATATTTTGAGGAATGATGGTAAACCCACAGCAGATAGTGACCATTGACTCCCATAGTAGGAATAAAAAAATGAAGGAATTTTATATGTTAAATGAAAATTATTTCATAATTTACTCATCCTTGTGTTGTTTTAAACGTGTATGCATTAGTTTTTTTCTGATTAACACAAAAGAAAATATTTTGAGGAATGATGGTAAACCCACAGCAGATAGTGACCATTGACTCCCATAGTAGGAATAAAAAAATGATGGAATTTTATAGGTTCAATGAAAATTCTTTCATAATTTACTCATCCTTGTGTTGTTTTAAACCTGTATGCATTAGTTTTTTTCTGATTAACACAAAAGAAAATATTTTGAGGAATGATGGTAAACCCACAGCAGATAGTGACCATTGACTCCCATAGTAGGAATAAAAAAAAGATGGAATTTTATAGGTTCAATGAAAATTCTTTCATAATTTACTCATCCTCGTGTTGTTTTAAACCTGTATGCATTAGTTTTTTTCTGATTAACACAAAATAAAATATTTTGGGGAATGATGGTAAACCCACAGCAGATAGTGACCATTGACTCCCATAGTAGGAATAAAAAATGATGGAATTTTATAGGTTCAATGAAAATTCTTTCATAATTTACTCATCCTCGTGTTGTTTTAAACCTGTATGCATTAGTTTTTTCTGATTAACACAAAAGAAAATATTTTGAGGAATGATGGTAAACCCACAGCAGGTAGTGACCATTGACTCCCATAGTAGGAAAAAAAATGAAGGAATTTTATATGTTAAATGAAAATTCTTTCATAATTTACTCATCCTTGTGTTGTTTTAAACCTGTATGCATTAGTTTTTTTCTGATTAACACAAAATAAAAAAATTTTGAGGAATGATGGTAAACCCACAGCAGATAGTGACCATTGACTCCCATAGTAGGAATAAAAAAATGATGGAATTTTATAGGTTCAATGAAAATTCTTTCATAATTTACTCATCCTTGTGTTGTTTTAAACCTGTATGCATTAGTTTTTTCTGATTAACACAAAAGAAAATATTTTGAGGAATGATGGTAAACCCACAGCAGATAGTGACCATTGACTCCCATAGTAGGAATAAAAAAATGATGGAATTTTATAGGTTCAATGAAAATTCTTTCATAATTTACTCATCCTTGTGTTGTTTTAAACCTGTATGCATTAGTTTTTTTCTGATTAACACAAAAGAAAATATTTTGAGGAATGATGGTAAACCCACAGCAGATAGTGACCATTGACTCCCATAGTAGGAATAAAAAAAAGATGGAATTTTATAGGTTCAATGAAAATTCTTTCATAATTTACTCATCCTCGTGTTGTTTTAAACCTGTATGCATTAGTTTTTTTCTGATTAACACAAAAGAAAATATTTTGAGGAATGATGGTAAACCCACAGCAGATAGTGACCATTGACTCCCATAGTAGGAATAAAAAAATGAAGGAATTTTATATGTTAAATGAAAATTATTTCATAATTTACTCATCCTTGTGTTGTTTTAAACGTGTATCCATTAGTTTTTTTCTGAATAACACAAAAGAAAATATTTTGAGGAATGATGGTAAACCCACAGCAGATAGTTACCATTGACTCCCATAGTAGGAATAAAAAAATGATGGAATTTTATAGGTTCAATGAAAATTCTTTCATAATTTACTCATCCTTGTGTTGTTTTAAACCTGTATGCATTAGTTTTTTTCTGATTAACACAAAAGAAAATATTTTTAGGAATGATGGTAAACCCACAGCAGATAGTGACCATTGACTCCCATAGTAGGAATAAAAAAATGAAGGAATTTTATATGTTAAATGAAAATTATTTCATAATTTACTCATCCTTGTGTTGTTTTAAACGTGTATCCATTAGTTTTTTTCTGATTAACACAAAAGAAAATATTTTGAGGAATGATGGTAAACCCACAGCAGATAGTTACCATTGACTCCCATAGTAGGAATAAAAAATGATGGAATTTTATAGGTTCAATGAAAATTCTTTCATAATTTACTCATCCTTGTGTTGTTTTAAACCTGTATGCATTAGTTTTTTTCTGATTAACACAAAAGAAAATATTTTGAGGAATGATGGTAAACCCACAGCAGATAGTGACCATTGACTCCCATAGTAGGAATAAAAAAAAGATGGAATTTTATAGGTTCAATGAAAATTCTTTCATAATTTACTCATCCTCGTGTTGTTTTAAACCTGTATGCATTAGTTTTTTTCTGATTAACACAAAAGAAAATATTTTGAGGAATGATGGTAAACCCACAGCAGATAGTGACCATTGACTCCCATAGTAGGAATAAAAAAAAGATGGAATTTTATAGGTTCAATGAAAATTCTTTCATAATTTACTCATCCTCGTGTTGTTTTAAACCTGTATGCATTAGTTTTTTCTGATTAACACAAAATAAAATATTTTGAGGAATGATGGTAAACCCACAGCAGATAGTGACCATTGACTCCCATAGTAGGAATAAAAAAAGATGGAATTTTATATGTTAAATGAAAATTCTTTCATAATTTACTCATCCTCGTGTTGTTTTAAACCTGTATGCATTAGTTTTTTCTGATTAACACAAAAGAAAATATTTTGAGGAATGATGGTAAACCCACAGCAGATAGTGACCATTGACTCCCATAGTAGGAATAAAAAAAAGATGGAATTTTATAGGTTCAATGAAAATTCTTTCATAATTTACTCATCCTTGTGTTGTTTTAAACCTGTATGCATTAGTTTTTTTCTGATTAACACAAAAGAAAATATTTTTAGGAATGATGGTAAACCCACAGCAGATAGTGACCATTGACTCCCATAGTAGGAATAAAAAAATGAAGGAATTTTATATGTTAAATGAAAATTATTTCATAATTTACTCATCCTTGTGTTGTTTTAAACGTGTATCCATTAGTTTTTTTCTGATTAACACAAAAGAAAATATTTTGAGGAATGATGGTAAACCCACAGCAGATAGTTACCATTGACTCCCATAGTAGGAATAAAAAAAAGATGGAATTTTATAGGTTCAATGAAAATTCTTTCATAATTTACTCATCCTCGTGTTGTTTTAAACCTGTATGCATTAGTTTTTTTCTGATTAACACAAAAGAAAATATTTTGAGGAATGATGGTAAACCCACAGCAGATAGTGACCATTGACTCCCATAGTAGGAATAAAAAAAAGATGGAATTTTATAGGTTCAATGAAAATTCTTTCATAATTTACTCATCCTCGTGTTGTTTTAAACCTGTATGCATTAGTTTTTTCTGATTAACACAAAATAAAATATTTTGAGGAATGATGGTAAACCCACAGCAGATAGTGACCATTGACTCCCATAGTAGGAATAAAAAAAGATGGAATTTTATATGTTAAATGAAAATTCTTTCATAATTTACTCATCCTCGTGTTGTTTTAAACCTGTATGCATTAGTTTTTTCTGATTAACACAAAAGAAAATATTTTGAGGAATGATGGTAAACCCACAGCAGATAGTGACCATTGACTCCCATAGTAGGAATAAAAAAAAGATGGAATTTTATAGGTTCAATGAAAATTCTTTCATAATTTACTCATCCTTGTGTTGTTTTAAGCCTGTATGCATTAGTTTTTTTCTGGTTAACACAAAAGAAAATATTTTGAGGAATGATGGTAAACCCACAGCAGATAGTGACCATTGACTCCCATAGTAGGAATAAAAAAATGATGGAATTTTATGGGTTCAATGAAAAAACTTTCATAATTTACTCATCCTTGTGTTGTTTTAAACCTGTATGCATTAGTTTTTTTCTGATTAACACAAAAGAAAATATTTTGAGGAATGATGGTAAACCCACAGCAGATAGTTACCATTGACTCCCATAGTAGGAATAAAAAAATGATGGAATTTTATAGGTTCAATGAAAATTCTTTCATAATTTACTCATCCTTGTGTTGTTTTAAACCTGTATGCATTAGTTTTTTTCTGATTAACACAAAATAAAATATTTTGAGGAATGATGGTAAACCCACAGCAGATAGTGACCATTGACTCCCATAGTAGGAATAAAAAAAAGATGGAATTTTATAGGTTCAATGAAAATTCTTTCATAATTTACTCATCCTTGTGTTGTTTTAAACCTGTATGCATTAGTTTTTTCTGATTAACACAAAAGAAAATATTTTGAGGAATGATGGTAAACCCACAGCAGATAGTGACCATTGACTCCCATAGTAGGAATAAAAAAATGATGGAATTTTATATGTTAAATGAAAATTCTTTCATAATTTACTCATCCTCGTGTTGTTTTAAACCTGTATGCATTAGTTTTTTCTGATTAACACAAAAGAAAATATTTTGAGGAATGATGGTAAACCCACAGCAGATAGTGACCATTGACTCCCATAGTAGGAATAAAAAAAAGATGGAATTTTATAGGTTCAATGAAAATTCTTTCATAATTTACTCATCCTCGTGTTGTTTTAAACCTGTATGCATTAGTTTTTTTCTGATTAACACAAAAGAAAATATTTTGAGGAATGATGGTAAACCCACAGCAGATAGTGACCATTGACTCCCATAGTAGGAATAAAAAAAGATGGAATTTTATAGGTTCAATTAAAATTCTTTCATAATTTACTCATCCTCGTGTTGTTTTAAACCTGTATGCATTAGTTTTTTCTGATTAACACAAAAGAAAATATTTTGAGGAATGATGGTAAACCCACAGCAGATAGTGACCATTGACTCCCATAGTAGGAATAAAAAAATGATGGAATTTTATAGGTTCAATGAAAATTCTTTCATAATTTACTCATCCTTGTGTTGTTTTAAACCTGTATGCATTAGTTTTTTTCTGATTAACACAAAATAAAATATTTTGAGGAATGATGGTAAACCCACAGCAGATAGTGACCATTGACTCCCATAGTAGGAATAAAAAATGATGGAATTTTATAGGTTCAATGAAAATTCTTTCATAATTTACTCATCCTTGTGTTTTTTTAAACCTGTATGCATTAGTTTTTTCTGATTAACACAAAAGAAAATATTATGAGGAATGATGGTAAACCCACAGCAGATAGTTTCCATTGACTCCCATAGTAGGAATAAAAAAATGATGGAATTTTATAGGTTCAATGAAAATTCTTTCATAATTTACTCATCCTCGTGTTGTTTTAAACCTGTATGCATTAGTTTTTTTCTGATTAACACAAAATAAAAAAATTTTGAGGAATGATGGTAAACCCACAGCAGATAGTGACCATTGACTCCCATAGTAGGAATAAAAAATTGATGGAATTTTATAGGTTCAATGAAAATTCTTTCATAATTTACTCATCCTTGTGTTGTTTTAAAGCTGTATGCATTAGTTTTTTTCTGATTAACACAATAGAAAATATTTTGAGGAATGATGGTAAACCCACAGCAGATAGTTACCATTGACTCCCATAGTAGGAATAAAAAAATGATGAAATTTTATAGGTTCAAGAAAAATTATTTCATAATTTACTCATCCTTGTGTTGTTTTAAGCCTGTATGCATTAGTTTTTTTCTGGTTAACACAAAAGAAAATATTTTGAGGAATGATGGTAAACCCACAGCAGATAGTGACCATTGACTCCCATAGTAGGAATAAAAAAATGATGGAATTTTATGGGTTCAATGAAAAAACTTTCATAATTTACTCATCCTTGTGTTGTTTTAAACCTGTATGCATTAGTTTTTTTCTGATTAACACAAAAGAAAATATTTTGAGGAATGATGGTAAACCCACAGCAGATAGTTACCATTGACTCCCATAGTAGGAATAAAAAAATGATGGAATTTTATAGGTTCAATGAAAATTCTTTCATAATTTACTCATCCTTGTGTTGTTTTAAACCTGTATGCATTAGATTTTTTCTGATTAACACAAAAGAAAATATTTTGAGGAATGATGGTAAACCCACAGCAGATAGTGACCATTGACTCCCATAGTAGGAATAAAAAAAAGATGGAATTTTATAGGTTCAATGAAAATTCTTTCATAATTTACTCATCCTCGTGTTGTTTTAAACCTGTATGCATTAGTTTTTTTCTGATTAACACAAAAGAAAAATATTTTGAGGAATGATGGTAAACCCACAGCAGATAGTGACCATTGACTCCCATAGTAGGAATAAAAAAATGAAGGAATTTTATATGTTAAATGAAAATTATTTCATAATTTACTCATCCTTGTGTTGTTTTAAACGTGTATCCATTAGTTTTTTTCTGATTAACACAAAAGAAAATATCTTGAGGAATGATGGTAAACCCACAGCAGATAGTTACCATTGACTCCCATAGTAGGAATAAAAAAATGATGGAATTTTATAGGTTCAATGAAAATTCTTTCATAATTTACTCATCCTTGTGTTGTTTTAAACCTGTATGCATTAGTTTTTTTCTGATTAACACAAAAGAAAATATTTTGAGGAATGATGGTAAACCCACAGCAGATAGTGACCATTGACTCCCATAGTAGGAATAAAAAAATGAAGGAATTTTATATGTTAAATGAAAATTATTTCATAATTTACTCATCCTTGTGTTGTTTTAAACGTGTATCCATTAGTTTTTTTCTGATTAACACAAAAGAAAATATTTTGAGGAATGATGGTAAACCCACAGCAGATAGTTACCATTGACTCCCATAGTAGGAATAAAAAAATGATGGAATTTTATAGGTTCAATGAAAATTCTTTCATAATTTACTCATCCTTGTGTTGTTTTAAACCTGTATGCATTAGATTTTTTCTGATTAACACAAAAGAAAATATTTTGAGGAATGATGGTAAACCCACAGCAGATAGTGACCATTGACTCCCATAGTAGGAATAAAAAAAGATGGAATTTTATAGGTTCAATGAAAATTCTTTCATAATTTACTCATCCTCGTGTTGTTTTAAACCTGTATGCATTAGTTTTTTTCTGATTAACACAAAAGAAAATATTTTGAGGAATGATGGTAAACCCACAGCAGATAGTGACCATTGACTCCCATAGTAGGAATAAAAAAAAGATGGAATTTTATAGGTTCAATGAAAATTCTTTCATAATTTACTCATCCTCGTGTTGTTTTAAACCTGTATGCATTAGTTTTTTCTGATTAACACAAAAGAAAATATTTTGAGGAATGATGGTAAACCCACAGCAGATAGTGACCATTGACTCCCATAGTAGGAATAAAAAAATGAAGGAATTTTATATGTTAAATGAAAATTATTTCATAATTTACTCATCCTTGTGTTGTTTTAAACGTGTATGCATTAGTTTTTTTCTGATTAACACAAAAGAAAATATTTTGAGGAATGATGGTAAACCCACAGCAGATAGTGACCATTGACTCCCATAGTAGGAATAAAAAAATGATGGAATTTTATAGGTTCAATGAAAATTCTTTCATAATTTACTCATCCTTGTGTTGTTTTAAACCTGTATGCATTAGTTTTTTTCTGATTAACACAAAAGAAAATATTTTGAGGAATGATGGTAAACCCACAGCAGATAGTGACCATTGACTCCCATAGTAGGAATAAAAAAAAGATGGAATTTTATAGGTTCAATGAAAATTCTTTCATAATTTACTCATCCTCGTGTTGTTTTAAACCTGTATGCATTAGTTTTTTTCTGATTAACACAAAATAAAATATTTTGGGGAATGATGGTAAACCCACAGCAGATAGTGACCATTGACTCCCATAGTAGGAATAAAAAATGATGGAATTTTATAGGTTCAATGAAAATTCTTTCATAATTTACTCATCCTCGTGTTGTTTTAAACCTGTATGCATTAGTTTTTTCTGATTAACACAAAAGAAAATATTTTGAGGAATGATGGTAAACCCACAGCAGGTAGTGACCATTGACTCCCATAGTAGGAAAAAAAATGAAGGAATTTTATATGTTAAATGAAAATTCTTTCATAATTTACTCATCCTTGTGTTGTTTTAAACCTGTATGCATTAGTTTTTTTCTGATTAACACAAAATAAAAAAATTTTGAGGAATGATGGTAAACCCACAGCAGATAGTGACCATTGACTCCCATAGTAGGAATAAAAAAATGATGGAATTTTATAGGTTCAATGAAAATTCTTTCATAATTTACTCATCCTTGTGTTGTTTTAAACCTGTATGCATTAGTTTTTTCTGATTAACACAAAAGAAAATATTTTGAGGAATGATGGTAAACCCACAGCAGATAGTGACCATTGACTCCCATAGTAGGAATAAAAAAATGATGGAATTTTATAGGTTCAATGAAAATTCTTTCATAATTTACTCATCCTTGTGTTGTTTTAAACCTGTATGCATTAGTTTTTTTCTGATTAACACAAAAGAAAATATTTTGAGGAATGATGGTAAACCCACAGCAGATAGTGACCATTGACTCCCATAGTAGGAATAAAAAAAAGATGGAATTTTATAGGTTCAATGAAAATTCTTTCATAATTTACTCATCCTCGTGTTGTTTTAAACCTGTATGCATTAGTTTTTTTCTGATTAACACAAAAGAAAATATTTTGAGGAATGATGGTAAACCCACAGCAGATAGTGACCATTGACTCCCATAGTAGGAATAAAAAAATGAAGGAATTTTATATGTTAAATGAAAATTATTTCATAATTTACTCATCCTTGTGTTGTTTTAAACGTGTATCCATTAGTTTTTTTCTGAATAACACAAAAGAAAATATTTTGAGGAATGATGGTAAACCCACAGCAGATAGTTACCATTGACTCCCATAGTAGGAATAAAAAAATGATGGAATTTTATAGGTTCAATGAAAATTCTTTCATAATTTACTCATCCTTGTGTTGTTTTAAACCTGTATGCATTAGTTTTTTTCTGATTAACACAAAAGAAAATATTTTTAGGAATGATGGTAAACCCACAGCAGATAGTGACCATTGACTCCCATAGTAGGAATAAAAAAATGAAGGAATTTTATATGTTAAATGAAAATTATTTCATAATTTACTCATCCTTGTGTTGTTTTAAACGTGTATCCATTAGTTTTTTTCTGATTAACACAAAAGAAAATATTTTGAGGAATGATGGTAAACCCACAGCAGATAGTTACCATTGACTCCCATAGCAGGAATAAAAAATGATGGAATTTTATAGGTTCAATGAAAATTCTTTCATAATTTACTCATCCTTGTGTTGTTTTAAACCTGTATGCATTAGTTTTTTTCTGATTAACACAAAAGAAAATATTTTGAGGAATGATGGTAAACCCACAGCAGATAGTGACCATTGACTCCCATAGTAGGAATAAAAAAAAGATGGAATTTTATAGGTTCAATGAAAATTCTTTCATAATTTACTCATCCTCGTGTTGTTTTAAACCTGTATGCATTAGTTTTTTTCTGATTAACACAAAAGAAAATATTTTGAGGAATGATGGTAAACCCACAGCAGATAGTGACCATTGACTCCCATAGTAGGAATAAAAAAAAGATGGAATTTTATAGGTTCAATGAAAATTCTTTCATAATTTACTCATCCTCGTGTTGTTTTAAACCTGTATGCATTAGTTTTTTCTGATTAACACAAAATAAAATATTTTGAGGAATGATGGTAAACCCACAGCAGATAGTGACCATTGACTCCCATAGTAGGAATAAAAAAAGATGGAATTTTATATGTTAAATGAAAATTCTTTCATAATTTACTCATCCTCGTGTTGTTTTAAACCTGTATGCATTAGTTTTTTCTGATTAACACAAAAGAAAATATTTTGAGGAATGATGGTAAACCCACAGCAGATAGTGACCATTGACTCCCATAGTAGGAATAAAAAAAAGATGGAATTTTATAGGTTCAATGAAAATTCTTTCATAATTTACTCATCCTTGTGTTGTTTTAAACCTGTATGCATTAGTTTTTTTCTGATTAACACAAAAGAAAATATTTTTAGGAATGATGGTAAACCCACAGCAGATAGTGACCATTGACTCCCATAGTAGGAATAAAAAAATGAAGGAATTTTATATGTTAAATGAAAATTATTTCATAATTTACTCATCCTTGTGTTGTTTTAAACGTGTATCCATTAGTTTTTTTCTGATTAACACAAAAGAAAATATTTTGAGGAATGATGGTAAACCCACAGCAGATAGTTACCATTGACTCCCATAGTAGGAATAAAAAAAAGATGGAATTTTATAGGTTCAATGAAAATTCTTTCATAATTTACTCATCCTCGTGTTGTTTTAAACCTGTATGCATTAGTTTTTTTCTGATTAACACAAAAGAAAATATTTTGAGGAATGATGGTAAACCCACAGCAGATAGTGACCATTGACTCCCATAGTAGGAATAAAAAAAAGATGGAATTTTATAGGTTCAATGAAAATTCTTTCATAATTTACTCATCCTCGTGTTGTTTTAAACCTGTATGCATTAGTTTTTTCTGATTAACACAAAATAAAATATTTTGAGGAATGATGGTAAACCCACAGCAGATAGTGACCATTGACTCCCATAGTAGGAATAAAAAAAGATGGAATTTTATATGTTAAATGAAAATTCTTTCATAATTTACTCATCCTCGTGTTGTTTTAAACCTGTATGCATTAGTTTTTTCTGATTAACACAAAAGAAAATATTTTGAGGAATGATGGTAAACCCACAGCAGATAGTGACCATTGACTCCCATAGTAGGAATAAAAAAAAGATGGAATTTTATAGGTTCAATGAAAATTCTTTCATAATTTACTCATCCTTGTGTTGTTTTAAGCCTGTATGCATTAGTTTTTTTCTGGTTAACACAAAAGAAAATATTTTGAGGAATGATGGTAAACCCACAGCAGATAGTGACCATTGACTCCCATAGTAGGAATAAAAAAATGATGGAATTTTATGGGTTCAATGAAAAAACTTTCATAATTTACTCATCCTTGTGTTGTTTTAAACCTGTATGCATTAGTTTTTTTCTGATTAACACAAAAGAAAATATTTTGAGGAATGATGGTAAACCCACAGCAGATAGTTACCATTGACTCCCATAGTAGGAATAAAAAAATGATGGAATTTTATAGGTTCAATGAAAATTCTTTCATAATTTACTCATCCTTGTTTTGTTTTAAACCTGTATGCATTAGTTTTTTCTGATTAACACAAAAGAAAATATTTTGAGGAATGATGGTAAACCCACAGCAGATAGTGACCATTGACTCCCATAGTAGGAATAAAAAAATGATGGAATTTTATAGGTTCAATGAAAATTCTTTCATAATTTACTCATCCTCGTGTTGTTTTAAACCTGTATGCATTAGTTTTTTTCTGATTAACACAAAAGAAAATATTTTGATGAATGATGGTAAACCCACAGCAGATAGTGACCATTGACTCCCATAGTAGGAATAAAAAAAAGATGGAATTTTATAGGTTCAATTAAAATTCTTTCATAATTTACTCATCCTCGTGTTGTTTTAAACCTGTATGCATTAGTTTTTTTCTGATTAACACAAAAGAAAAATATTTTGAGGAATGATGGTAAACCCACAGCAGATAGTGACCATTGACTCCCATAGTAGGAATAAAAAAATGAAGGAATTTTATATGTTAAATGAAAATTATTTCATAATTTACTCATCCTTGTGTTGTTTTAAACGTGTATCCATTAGTTTTTTTCTGATTAACACAAAAGAAAATATCTTGAGGAATGATGGTAAACCCACAGCAGATAGTTACCATTGACTCCCATAGTAGGAATAAAAAAATGATGGAATTTTATAGGTTCAATGAAAATTCTTTCATAATTTACTCATCCTTGTGTTGTTTTAAACCTGTATGCATTAGTTTTTTTCTGATTAACACAAAAGAAAATATTTTGAGGAATGATGGTAAACCCACAGCAGATAGTGACCATTGACTCCCATAGTAGGAATAAAAAAATGAAGGAATTTTATATGTTAAATGAAAATTATTTCATAATTTACTCATCCTTGTGTTGTTTTAAACGTGTATCCATTAGTTTTTTTCTGAATAACACAAAAGAAAATATTTTGAGGAATGATGGTAAACCCACAGCAGATAGTTACCATTGACTCCCATAGTAGGAATAAAAAAATGATGGAATTTTATAGGTTCAATGAAAATTCTTTCATAATTTACTCATCCTTGTGTTGTTTTAAACCTGTATGCATTAGTTTTTTTCTGATTAACACAAAAGAAAATATTTTTAGGAATGATGGTAAACCCACAGCAGATAGTGACCATTGACTCCCATAGTAGGAATAAAAAAATGAAGGAATTTTATATGTTAAATGAAAATTATTTCATAATTTACTCATCCTTGTGTTGTTTTAAACGTGTATCCATTAGTTTTTTTCTGATTAACACAAAAGAAAATATTTTGAGGAATGATGGTAAACCCACAGCAGATAGTTACCATTGACTCCCATAGTAGGAATAAAAAATGATGGAATTTTATAGGTTCAATGAAAATTCTTTCATAATTTACTCATCCTTGTGTTGTTTTAAACCTGTATGCATTAGTTTTTTTCTGATTAACACAAAAGAAAATATTTTGAGGAATGATGGTAAACCCACAGCAGATAGTGACCATTGACTCCCATAGTAGGAATAAAAAAAAGATGGAATTTTATAGGTTCAATGAAAATTCTTTCATAATTTACTCATCCTCGTGTTGTTTTAAACCTGTATGCATTAGTTTTTTTCTGATTAACACAAAAGAAAATATTTTGAGGAATGATGGTAAACCCACAGCAGATAGTGACCATTGACTCCCATAGTAGGAATAAAAAAAAGATGGAATTTTATAGGTTCAATGAAAATTCTTTCATAATTTACTCATCCTCGTGTTGTTTTAAACCTGTATGCATTAGTTTTTTCTGATTAACACAAAAGAAAATATTTTGAGGAATGATGGTAAACCCACAGCAGATAGTGACCATTGACTCCCATAGTAGGAATAAAAAAATGATGGAATTTTATAGGTTCAATGAAAATTCTTTCATAATTTACTCATCCTTGTGTTGTTTTAAACCTGTATGCATTAGTTTTTTTCTGATTAACACAAAATAAAATATTTTGAGGAATGATGGTAAACCCACAGCAGATAGTGACCATTGACTCCCATAGTAGGAATAAAAAATGATGGAATTTTATAGGTTCAATGAAAATTCTTTCATAATTTACTCATCCTTGTGTTTTTTTAAACCTGTATGCATTAGTTTTTTCTGATTAACACAAAAGAAAATATTATGAGGAATGATGGTAAACCCACAGCAGATAGTTTCCATTGACTCCCATAGTAGGAATAAAAAAATGATGGAATTTTATAGGTTCAATGAAAATTCTTTCATAATTTACTCATCCTCGTGTTGTTTTAAACCTGTATGCATTAGTTTTTTTCTGATTAACACAAAATAAAAAAATTTTGAGGAATGATGGTAAACCCACAGCAGATAGTGACCATTGACTCCCATAGTAGGAATAAAAAATTGATGGAATTTTATAGGTTCAATGAAAATTCTTTCATAATTTACTCATCCTTGTGTTGTTTTAAAGCTGTATGCATTAGTTTTTTTCTGATTAACACAATAGAAAATATTTTGAGGAATGATGGTAAACCCACAGCAGATAGTTACCATTGACTCCCATAGTAGGAATAAAAAAATGATGAAATTTTATAGGTTCAAGAAAAATTATTTCATAATTTACTCATCCTTGTGTTGTTTTAAGCCTGTATGCATTAGTTTTTTTCTGGTTAACACAAAAGAAAATATTTTGAGGAATGATGGTAAACCCACAGCAGATAGTGACCATTGACTCCCATAGTAGGAATAAAAAAATGATGGAATTTTATGGGTTCAATGAAAAAACTTTCATAATTTACTCATCCTTGTGTTGTTTTAAACCTGTATGCATTAGTTTTTTTCTGATTAACACAAAAGAAAATATTTTGAGGAATGATGGTAAACCCACAGCAGATAGTTACCATTGACTCCCATAGTAGGAATAAAAAAATGATGGAATTTTATAGGTTCAATGAAAATTCTTTCATAATTTACTCATCCTTGTGTTGTTTTAAACCTGTATGCATTAGATTTTTTCTGATTAACACAAAAGAAAATATTTTGAGGAATGATGGTAAACCCACAGCAGATAGTGACCATTGACTCCCATAGTAGGAATTAAAAAAAAGATGGAATTTTATAGGTTCAATGAAAATTCTTTCATAATTTACTCATCCTCGTGTTGTTTTAAACCTGTATGCATTAGTTTTTTTCTGATTAACACAAAAGAAAAATATTTTGAGGAATGATGGTAAACCCACAGCAGATAGTGACCATTGACTCCCATAGTAGGAATAAAAAAATGAAGGAATTTTATATGTTAAATGAAAATTATTTCATAATTTACTCATCCTTGTGTTGTTTTAAACGTGTATCCATTAGTTTTTTTCTGATTAACACAAAAGAAAATATCTTGAGGAATGATGGTAAACCCACAGCAGATAGTTACCATTGACTCCCATAGTAGGAATAAAAAAATGATGGAATTTTATAGGTTCAATGAAAATTCTTTCATAATTTACTCATCCTTGTGTTGTTTTAAACCTGTATGCATTAGTTTTTTTCTGATTAACACAAAAGAAAATATTTTGAGGAATGATGGTAAACCCACAGCAGATAGTGACCATTGACTCCCATAGTAGGAATAAAAAAATGAAGGAATTTTATATGTTAAATGAAAATTATTTCATAATTTACTCATCCTTGTGTTGTTTTAAACGTGTATCCATTAGTTTTTTTCTGATTAACACAAAAGAAAATATTTTGAGGAATGATGGTAAACCCACAGCAGATAGTTACCATTGACTCCCATAGTAGGAATAAAAAAATGATGGAATTTTATAGGTTCAATGAAAATTCTTTCATAATTTACTCATCCTTGTGTTGTTTTAAACCTGTATGCATTAGATTTTTTCTGATTAACACAAAAGAAAATATTTTGAGGAATGATGGTAAACCCACAGCAGATAGTGACCATTGACTCCCATAGTAGGAATAAAAAAAAGATGGAATTTTATAGGTTCAATGAAAATTCTTTCATAATTTACTCATCCTCGTGTTGTTTTAAACCTGTATGCATTAGTTTTTTTCTGATTAACACAAAAGAAAATATTTTGAGGAATGATGGTAAACCCACAGCAGATAGTGACCATTGACTCCCATAGTAGGAATAAAAAAATGAAGGAATTTTATATGTTAAATGAAAATTATTTCATAATTTACTCATCCTTGTGTTGTTTTAAACGTGTATGCATTAGTTTTTTTCTGATTAACACAAAAGAAAATATTTTGAGGAATGATGGTAAACCCACAGCAGATAGTGACCATTGACTCCCATAGTAGGAATAAAAAAATGATGGAATTTTATAGGTTCAATGAAAATTCTTTCATAATTTACTCATCCTTGTGTTGTTTTAAACCTGTATGCATTAGTTTTTTTCTGATTAACACAAAATAAAATATTTTGGGGAATGATGGTAAACCCACAGCAGATAGTGACCATTGACTCCCATAGTAGGAATAAAAAAAGATGGAATTTTATATGTTAAATGAAAATTCTTTCATAATTTACTCATCCTCGTGTTGTTTTAAACCTGTATGCATTAGTTTTTTCTGATTAACACAAAAGAAAATATTTTGAGGAATGATGGTAAACCCACAGCAGATAGTGACCATTGACTCCCATAGTAGGAATAAAAAAATGATGGAATTTTATAGGTTCAATGAAAATTCTTTCATAATTTACTCATCCTTGTGTTGTTTTAAACCTGTATGCATTAGTTTTTTTCTGATTAACACAAAAGAAAATATTTTGAGGAATGATGGTAAACCCACAGCAGATAGTGACCATTGACTCCCATAGTAGGAATAAAAAAAGATGGAATTTTATAGGTTCAATGAAAATTCTTTCATAATTTACTCATCCTCGTGTTGTTTTAAACCTGTATGCATTATTTTTTTTCTTATTAACACAAAATAAAATATTTTGGGGAATGATGGTAAACCCACAGCAGATAGTGACCATTGACTCCCATAGTAGGAATAAAAAATGATGGAATTTTATAGGTTCAATGAAAATTCTTTCATAATTTACTCATCCTCGTGTTGTTTTAAACCTGTATGCATTAGTTTTTTCTGATTAACACAAAAGAAAATATTTTGAGGAATGATGGTAAACCCACAGCAGATAGTGACCATTGACTCCCATAGTAGGAATAAAAAAAGATGGAATTTTATAGGTTCAATGAAAATTCTTTCATAATTTACTCATCCTCGTGTTGTTTTAAACCTGTATGCATTAGTTTTTTTCTGATTAACACAAAAGAAAATATTTTGAGGAATGATGGTAAACACACAGCAGATAGTGACCATTGACTCCCATAGTAGGAATAAAAAAAGATGGAATTTTATAGGTTCAATTAAAATTCTTTCATAATTTACTCATCCTCGTGTTGTTTTAAACCTGTATGCATTAGTTTTTTCTGATTAACACAAAAGAAAATATTTTGAGGAATGATGGTAAACCCACAGCAGATAGTGACCATTGACTCCCATAGTAGGAATAAAAAAATGATGGAATTTTATAGGTTCAATGAAAATTCTTTCATAATTTACTCATCCTTGTGTTGTTTTAAACCTGTATGCATTAGTTTTTTTCTGATTAACACAAAATAAAATATTTTGAGGAATGATGGTAAACCCACAGCAGATAGTGACCATTGACTCCCATAGTAGGAATAAAAAATGATGGAATTTTATAGGTTCAATGAAAATTCTTTCATAATTTACTCATCCTTGTGTTTTTTTAAACCTGTATGCATTAGTTTTTTCTGATTAACACAAAAGAAAATATTATGAGGAATGATGGTAAACCCACAGCAGATAGTTTCCATTGACTCCCATAGTAGGAATAAAAAAATGATGGAATTTTATAGGTTCAATGAAAATTCTTTCATAATTTACTCATCCTCGTGTTGTTTTAAACCTGTATGCATTAGTTTTTTTCTGATTAACACAAAATAAAAAAATTTTGAGGAATGATGGTAAACCCACAGCAGATAGTGACCATTGACTCCCATAGTAGGAATAAAAAATTGATGGAATTTTATAGGTTCAATGAAAATTCTTTCATAATTTACTCATCCTTGTGTTGTTTTAAAGCTGTATGCATTAGTTTTTTTCTGATTAACACAATAGAAAATATTTTGAGGAATGATGGTAAACCCACAGCAGATAGTTACCATTGACTCCCATAGTAGGAATAAAAAAATGATGAAATTTTATAGGTTCAAGAAAAATTATTTCATAATTTACTCATCCTTGTGTTGTTTTAAGCCTGTATGCATTAGTTTTTTTCTGGTTAACACAAAAGAAAATATTTTGAGGAATGATGGTAAACCCACAGCAGATAGTGACCATTGACTCCCATAGTAGGAATAAAAAAATGATGGAATTTTATGGGTTCAATGAAAAAACTTTCATAATTTACTCATCCTTGTGTTGTTTTAAACCTGTATGCATTAGTTTTTTTCTGATTAACACAAAAGAAAATATTTTGAGGAATGATGGTAAACCCACAGCAGATAGTTACCATTGACTCCCATAGTAGGAATAAAAAAATGATGGAATTTTATAGGTTCAATGAAAATTCTTTCATAATTTACTCATCCTTGTGTTGTTTTAAACCTGTATGCATTAGATTTTTTCTGATTAACACAAAAGAAAATATTTTGAGGAATGATGGTAAACCCACAGCAGATAGTGACCATTGACTCCCATAGTAGGAATTAAAAAAAAGATGGAATTTTATAGGTTCAATGAAAATTCTTTCATAATTTACTCATCCTCGTGTTGTTTTAAACCTGTATGCATTAGTTTTTTTCTGATTAACACAAAAGAAAAATATTTTGAGGAATGATGGTAAACCCACAGCAGATAGTGACCATTGACTCCCATAGTAGGAATAAAAAAATGAAGGAATTTTATATGTTAAATGAAAATTATTTCATAATTTACTCATCCTTGTGTTGTTTTAAACGTGTATCCATTAGTTTTTTTCTGATTAACACAAAAGAAAATATCTTGAGGAATGATGGTAAACCCACAGCAGATAGTTACCATTGACTCCCATAGTAGGAATAAAAAAATGATGGAATTTTATAGGTTCAATGAAAATTCTTTCATAATTTACTCATCCTTGTGTTGTTTTAAACCTGTATGCATTAGTTTTTTTCTGATTAACACAAAAGAAAATATTTTGAGGAATGATGGTAAACCCACAGCAGATAGTGACCATTGACTCCCATAGTAGGAATAAAAAAATGAAGGAATTTTATATGTTAAATGAAAATTATTTCATAATTTACTCATCCTTGTGTTGTTTTAAACGTGTATCCATTAGTTTTTTTCTGATTAACACAAAAGAAAATATTTTGAGGAATGATGGTAAACCCACAGCAGATAGTTACCATTGACTCCCATAGTAGGAATAAAAAAATGATGGAATTTTATAGGTTCAATGAAAATTCTTTCATAATTTACTCATCCTTGTGTTGTTTTAAACCTGTATGCATTAGATTTTTTCTGATTAACACAAAAGAAAATATTTTGAGGAATGATGGTAAACCCACAGCAGATAGTGACCATTGACTCCCATAGTAGGAATAAAAAAAAGATGGAATTTTATAGGTTCAATGAAAATTCTTTCATAATTTACTCATCCTCGTGTTGTTTTAAACCTGTATGCATTAGTTTTTTTCTGATTAACACAAAAGAAAATATTTTGAGGAATGATGGTAAACCCACAGCAGATAGTGACCATTGACTCCCATAGTAGGAATAAAAAAAAGATGGAATTTTATAGGTTCAATGAAAATTCTTTCATAATTTACTCATCCTCGTGTTGTTTTAAACCTGTATGCATTAGTTTTTTCTGATTAACACAAAAGAAAATATTTTGAGGAATGATGGTAAACCCACAGCAGATAGTGACCATTGACTCCCATAGTAGGAATAAAAAAATGAAGGAATTTTATATGTTAAATGAAAATTATTTCATAATTTACTCATCCTTGTGTTGTTTTAAACGTGTATGCATTAGTTTTTTTCTGATTAACACAAAAGAAAATATTTTGAGGAATGATGGTAAACCCACAGCAGATAGTGACCATTGACTCCCATAGTAGGAATAAAAAAATGATGGAATTTTATAGGTTCAATGAAAATTCTTTCATAATTTACTCATCCTTGTGTTGTTTTAAACCTGTATGCATTAGTTTTTTTCTGATTAACACAAAATAAAATATTTTGGGGAATGATGGTAAACCCACAGCAGATAGTGACCATTGACTCCCATAGTAGGAATAAAAAAAGATGGAATTTTATATGTTAAATGAAAATTCTTTCATAATTTACTCATCCTCGTGTTGTTTTAAACCTGTATGCATTAGTTTTTTCTGATTAACACAAAAGAAAATATTTTGAGGAATGATGGTAAACCCACAGCAGATAGTGACCATTGACTCCCATAGTAGGAATAAAAAAATGATGGAATTTTATAGGTTCAATGAAAATTCTTTCATAATTTACTCATCCTTGTGTTGTTTTAAACCTGTATGCATTAGTTTTTTTCTGATTAACACAAAAGAAAATATTTTGAGGAATGATGGTAAACCCACAGCAGATAGTGACCATTGACTCCCATAGTAGGAATAAAAAAAGATGGAATTTTATAGGTTCAATGAAAATTCTTTCATAATTTACTCATCCTCGTGTTGTTTTAAACCTGTATGCATTATTTTTTTTCTTATTAACACAAAATAAAATATTTTGGGGAATGATGGTAAACCCACAGCAGATAGTGACCATTGACTCCCATAGTAGGAATAAAAAATGATGGAATTTTATAGGTTCAATGAAAATTCTTTCATAATTTACTCATCCTCGTGTTGTTTTAAACCTGTATGCATTAGTTTTTTCTGATTAACACAAAAGAAAATATTTTGAGGAATGATGGTAAACCCACAGCAGGTAGTGACCATTGACTCCCATAGTAGGAAAAAAAATGAAGGAATTTTATATGTTAAATGAAAATTCTTTCATAATTTACTCATCCTTGTGTTGTTTTAAACCTGTATGCATTAGTTTTTTTCTGATTAACACAAAATAAAAAAATTTTGAGGAATGATGGTAAACCCACAGCAGATAGTGACCATTGACTCCCATAGTAGGAATAAAAAAATGATGGAATTTTATAGGTTCAATGAAAATTCTTTCATAATTTACTCATCCTTGTGTTGTTTTAAACCTGTATGCATTAGTTTTTTCTGATTAACACAAAAGAAAATATTTTGAGGAATGATGGTAAACCCACAGCAGATAGTGACCATTGACTCCCATAGTAGGAATAAAAAAATGATGGAATTTTATAGGTTCAATGAAAATTCTTTCATAATTTACTCATCCTTGTGTTGTTTTAAACTTGTATGCATTAGTTTTTTTCTGATTAACACAAAAGAAAATATTTTGAGGAATGATGGTAAACCCACAGCAGATAGTGACCATTGACTCCCATAGTAGGAATAAAAAAAAGATGGAATTTTATAGGTTCAATGAAAACTCTTTCATAATTTACTCATCCTCGTGTTGTTTTAAACCTGTATGCATTAGTTTTTTTCTGATTAACACAAAAGAAAATATTTTGAGGAATGATGGTAAACCCACAGCAGATAGTGACCATTGACTCCCATAGTAGGAATAAAAAAATGAAGGAAATTTATATGTTAAATGAAAATTATTTCATAATTTACTCATCCTTGTGTTGTTTTAAACGTGTATCCATTAGTTTTTTTCTGAATAACACAAAAGAAAATATTTTGAGGAATGATGGTAAACCCACAGCAGATAGTTACCATTGACTCCCATAGTAGGAATAAAAAAATGATGGAATTTTATAGGTTCAATGAAAATTCTTTCATAATTTACTCATCCTTGTGTTGTTTTAAACCTGTATGCATTAGTTTTTTTCTGATTAACACAAAAGAAAATATTTTTAGGAATGATGGTAAACCCACAGCAGATAGTGACCATTGACTCCCATAGTAGGAATAAAAAAATGAAGGAATTTTATATGTTAAATGAAAATTATTTCATAATTTACTCATCCTTGTGTTGTTTTAAACGTGTATCCATTAGTTTTTTTCTGATTAACACAAAAGAAAATATTTTGAGGAATGATGGTAAACCCACAGCAGATAGTTACCATTGACTCCCATAGTAGGAATAAAAAAATGATGGAATTTTATAGGTTCAATGAAAATTCTTTCATAATTTACTCATCCTTGTGTTGTTTTAAACCTGTATGCATTAGTTTTTTTCTGATTAACACAAAATAAAATATTTTGAGGAATGATGGTAAACCCACAGCAGATAGTGACCATTGACTCCCATAGTAGGAATAAAAAAAAGATGGAATTTTATAGGTTCAATGAAAATTCTTTCATAATTTACTCATCCTTGTGTTGTTTTAAACCTGTATGCATTAGTTTTTTCTGATTAACACAAAAGAAAATATTTTGAGGAATGATGGTAAACCCACAGCAGATAGTGACCATTGACTCCCATAGTAGGAATAAAAAAATGATGGAATTTTATATGTTAAATGAAAATTCTTTCATAATTTACTCATCCTCGTGTTGTTTTAAACCTGTATGCATTAGTTTTTTCTGATTAACACAAAAGAAAATATTTTGAGGAATGATGGTAAACCCACAGCAGATAGTGACCATTGACTCCCATAGTAGGAATAAAAAAAAGATGGAATTTTATAGGTTCAATGAAAATTCTTTCATAATTTACTCATCCTCGTGTTGTTTTAAACCTGTATGCATTAGTTTTTTTCTGATTAACACAAAATAAAATATTTTGGGGAATGATGGTAAACCCACAGCAGATAGTGACCATTGACTCCCATAGTAGGAATAAAAAAAGATGGAATTTTATATGTTAAATGAAAATTCTTTCATAATTTACTCATCCTCGTGTTGTTTTAAACCTGTATGCATTAGTTTTTTCTGATTAACACAAAAGAAAATATTTTGAGGAATGATGGTAAACCCACAGCAGATAGTGACCATTGACTCCCATAGTAGGAATAAAAAAATGATGGAATTTTATAGGTTCAATGAAAATTCTTTCATAATTTACTCATCCTTGTGTTGTTTTAAACCTGTATGCATTAGTTTTTTTCTGATTAACACAAAAGAAAATATTTTGAGGAATGATGGTAAACCCACAGCAGATAGTGACCATTGACTCCCATAGTAGGAATAAAAAAAGATGGAATTTTATAGGTTCAATGAAAATTCTTTCATAATTTACTCATCCTCGTGTTGTTTTAAACCTGTATGCATTATTTTTTTTCTTATTAACACAAAATAAAATATTTTGGGGAATGATGGTAAACCCACAGCAGATAGTGACCATTGACTCCCATAGTAGGAATAAAAAATGATGGAATTTTATAGGTTCAATGAAAATTCTTTCATAATTTACTCATCCTCGTGTTGTTTTAAACCTGTATGCATTAGTTTTTTCTGATTAACACAAAAGAAAATATTTTGAGGAATGATGGTAAACCCACAGCAGGTAGTGACCATTGACTCCCATAGTAGGAAAAAAAATGAAGGAATTTTATATGTTAAATGAAAATTCTTTCATAATTTACTCATCCTTGTGTTGTTTTAAACCTGTATGCATTAGTTTTTTTCTGATTAACACAAAATAAAAAAATTTTGAGGAATGATGGTAAACCCACAGCAGATAGTGACCATTGACTCCCATAGTAGGAATAAAAAAATGATGGAATTTTATAGGTTCAATGAAAATTCTTTCATAATTTACTCATCCTTGTGTTGTTTTAAACCTGTATGCATTAGTTTTTTCTGATTAACACAAAAGAAAATATTTTGAGGAATGATGGTAAACCCACAGCAGATAGTGACCATTGACTCCCATAGTAGGAATAAAAAAATGATGGAATTTTATAGGTTCAATGAAAATTCTTTCATAATTTACTCATCCTTGTGTTGTTTTAAACTTGTATGCATTAGTTTTTTTCTGATTAACACAAAAGAAAATATTTTGAGGAATGATGGTAAACCCACAGCAGATAGTGACCATTGACTCCCATAGTAGGAATAAAAAAAAGATGGAATTTTATAGGTTCAATGAAAACTCTTTCATAATTTACTCATCCTCGTGTTGTTTTAAACCTGTATGCATTAGTTTTTTTCTGATTAACACAAAAGAAAATATTTTGAGGAATGATGGTAAACCCACAGCAGATAGTGACCATTGACTCCCATAGTAGGAATAAAAAAATGAAGGAAATTTATATGTTAAATGAAAATTATTTCATAATTTACTCATCCTTGTGTTGTTTTAAACGTGTATCCATTAGTTTTTTTCTGAATAACACAAAAGAAAATATTTTGAGGAATGATGGTAAACCCACAGCAGATAGTTACCATTGACTCCCATAGTAGGAATAAAAAAATGATGGAATTTTATAGGTTCAATGAAAATTCTTTCATAATTTACTCATCCTTGTGTTGTTTTAAACCTGTATGCATTAGTTTTTTTCTGATTAACACAAAAGAAAATATTTTTAGGAATGATGGTAAACCCACAGCAGATAGTGACCATTGACTCCCATAGTAGGAATAAAAAAATGAAGGAATTTTATATGTTAAATGAAAATTATTTCATAATTTACTCATCCTTGTGTTGTTTTAAACGTGTATCCATTAGTTTTTTTCTGATTAACACAAAAGAAAATATTTTGAGGAATGATGGTAAACCCACAGCAGATAGTTACCATTGACTCCCATAGTAGGAATAAAAAAATGATGGAATTTTATAGGTTCAATGAAAATTCTTTCATAATTTACTCATCCTTGTGTTGTTTTAAACCTGTATGCATTAGTTTTTTTCTGATTAACACAAAATAAAATATTTTGAGGAATGATGGTAAACCCACAGCAGATAGTGACCATTGACTCCCATAGTAGGAATAAAAAAAAGATGGAATTTTATAGGTTCAATGAAAATTCTTTCATAATTTACTCATCCTTGTGTTGTTTTAAACCTGTATGCATTAGTTTTTTCTGATTAACACAAAAGAAAATATTTTGAGGAATGATGGTAAACCCACAGCAGATAGTGACCATTGACTCCCATAGTAGGAATAAAAAAATGATGGAATTTTATATGTTAAATGAAAATTCTTTCATAATTTACTCATCCTCGTGTTGTTTTAAACCTGTATGCATTAGTTTTTTCTGATTAACACAAAAGAAAATATTTTGAGGAATGATGGTAAACCCACAGCAGATAGTGACCATTGACTCCCATAGTAGGAATAAAAAAAGATGGAATTTTATAGGTTCAATGAAAATTCTTTCATAATTTACTCATCCTCGTGTTGTTTTAAACCTGTATGCATTAGTTTTTTTCTGATTAACACAAAAGAAAATATTTTGAGGAATGATGGTAAACCCACAGCAGATAGTGACCATTGACTCCCATAGTAGGAATAAAAAAATGAAGGAATTTTATATGTTAAATGAAAATTATTTCATAATTTACTCATCCTTGTGTTGTTTTAAACGTGTATCCATTAGTTTTTTTCTGATTAACACAAAAGAAAATATTTTGAGGAATGATGGTAAACCCACAGCAGATAGTTACCATTGACTCCCATAGTAGGAATAAAAAAATGATGGAATTTTATAGGTTCAATGAAAATTCTTTCATAATTTACTCATCCTTGTGTTGTTTTAAACCTGTATGCATTAGATTTTTTCTGATTAACACAAAAGAAAATATTTTGAGGAATGATGGTAAACCCACAGCAGATAGTGACCATTGACTCCCATAGTAGGAATAAAAAAAAGATGGAATTTTATAGGTTCAATGAAAATTCTTTCATAATTTACTCATCCTCGTGTTGTTTTAAACCTGTATGCATTAGTTTTTTTCTGATTAACACAAAAGAAAATATTTTGAGGAATGATGGTAAACCCACAGCAGATAGTGACCATTGACTCCCATAGTAGGAATAAAAAAAAGATGGAATTTTATAGGTTCAATGAAAATTCTTTCATAATTTACTCATCCTCGTGTTGTTTTAAACCTGTATGCATTAGTTTTTTCTGATTAACACAAAAGAAAATATTTTGAGGAATGATGGTAAACCCACAGCAGATAGTGACCATTGACTCCCATAGTAGGAATAAAAAAATGAAGGAATTTTATATGTTAAATGAAAATTATTTCATAATTTACTCATCCTTGTGTTGTTTTAAACGTGTATGCATTAGTTTTTTTCTGATTAACACAAAAGAAAATATTTTGAGGAATGATGGTAAACCCACAGCAGATAGTGACCATTGACTCCCATAGTAGGAATAAAAAAATGATGGAATTTTATAGGTTCAATGAAAATTCTTTCATAATTTACTCATCCTTGTGTTGTTTTAAACCTGTATGCATTAGTTTTTTTCTGATTAACACAAAATAAAATATTTTGGGGAATGATGGTAAACCCACAGCAGATAGTGACCATTGACTCCCATAGTAGGAATAAAAAAAGATGGAATTTTATATGTTAAATGAAAATTCTTTCATAATTTACTCATCCTCGTGTTGTTTTAAACCTGTATGCATTAGTTTTTTCTGATTAACACAAAAGAAAATATTTTGAGGAATGATGGTAAACCCACAGCAGATAGTGACCATTGACTCCCATAGTAGGAATAAAAAAATGATGGAATTTTATAGGTTCAATGAAAATTCTTTCATAATTTACTCATCCTTGTGTTGTTTTAAACCTGTATGCATTAGTTTTTTTCTGATTAACACAAAAGAAAATATTTTGAGGAATGATGGTAAACCCACAGCAGATAGTGACCATTGACTCCCATAGTAGGAATAAAAAAAGATGGAATTTTATAGGTTCAATGAAAATTCTTTCATAATTTACTCATCCTCGTGTTGTTTTAAACCTGTATGCATTATTTTTTTTCTTATTAACACAAAATAAAATATTTTGGGGAATGATGGTAAACCCACAGCAGATAGTGACCATTGACTCCCATAGTAGGAATAAAAAATGATGGAATTTTATAGGTTCAATGAAAATTCTTTCATAATTTACTCATCCTCGTGTTGTTTTAAACCTGTATGCATTAGTTTTTTCTGATTAACACAAAAGAAAATATTTTGAGGAATGATGGTAAACCCACAGCAGATAGTGACCATTGACTCCCATAGTAGGAATAAAAAAAAGATGGAATTTTATAGGTTCAATGAAAATTCTTTCATAATTTACTCATCCTCGTGTTGTTTTAAACCTGTATGCATTAGTTTTTTTCTGATTAACACAAAATAAAATATTTTGGGGAATGATGGTAAACCCACAGCAGATAGTGACCATTGACTCCCATAGTAGGAATAAAAAAAGATGGAATTTTATATGTTAAATGAAAATTCTTTCATAATTTACTCATCCTCGTGTTGTTTTAAACCTGTATGCATTAGTTTTTTCTGATTAACACAAAAGAAAATATTTTGAGGAATGATGGTAAACCCACAGCAGATAGTGACCATTGACTCCCATAGTAGGAATAAAAAAATGATGGAATTTTATAGGTTCAATGAAAATTCTTTCATAATTTACTCATCCTTGTGTTGTTTTAAACCTGTATGCATTAGTTTTTTTCTGATTAACACAAAAGAAAATATTTTGAGGAATGATGGTAAACCCACAGCAGATAGTGACCATTGACTCCCATAGTAGGAATAAAAAAAGATGGAATTTTATAGGTTCAATGAAAATTCTTTCATAATTTACTCATCCTCGTGTTGTTTTAAACCTGTATGCATTATTTTTTTTCTTATTAACACAAAATAAAATATTTTGGGGAATGATGGTAAACCCACAGCAGATAGTGACCATTGACTCCCATAGTAGGAATAAAAAATGATGGAATTTTATAGGTTCAATGAAAATTCTTTCATAATTTACTCATCCTCGTGTTGTTTTAAACCTGTATGCATTAGTTTTTTCTGATTAACACAAAAGAAAATATTTTGAGGAATGATGGTAAACCCACAGCAGGTAGTGACCATTGACTCCCATAGTAGGAAAAAAAATGAAGGAATTTTATATGTTAAATGAAAATTCTTTCATAATTTACTCATCCTTGTGTTGTTTTAAACCTGTATGCATTAGTTTTTTTCTGATTAACACAAAATAAAAAAATTTTGAGGAATGATGGTAAACCCACAGCAGATAGTGACCATTGACTCCCATAGTAGGAATAAAAAAATGATGGAATTTTATAGGTTCAATGAAAATTCTTTCATAATTTACTCATCCTTGTGTTGTTTTAAACCTGTATGCATTAGTTTTTTCTGATTAACACAAAAGAAAATATTTTGAGGAATGATGGTAAACCCACAGCAGATAGTGACCATTGACTCCCATAGTAGGAATAAAAAAATGATGGAATTTTATAGGTTCAATGAAAATTCTTTCATAATTTACTCATCCTTGTGTTGTTTTAAACTTGTATGCATTAGTTTTTTTCTGATTAACACAAAAGAAAATATTTTGAGGAATGATGGTAAACCCACAGCAGATAGTGACCATTGACTCCCATAGTAGGAATAAAAAAAAGATGGAATTTTATAGGTTCAATGAAAACTCTTTCATAATTTACTCATCCTCGTGTTGTTTTAAACCTGTATGCATTAGTTTTTTTCTGATTAACACAAAAGAAAATATTTTGAGGAATGATGGTAAACCCACAGCAGATAGTGACCATTGACTCCCATAGTAGGAATAAAAAAATGAAGGAAATTTATATGTTAAATGAAAATTATTTCATAATTTACTCATCCTTGTGTTGTTTTAAACGTGTATCCATTAGTTTTTTTCTGAATAACACAAAAGAAAATATTTTGAGGAATGATGGTAAACCCACAGCAGATAGTTACCATTGACTCCCATAGTAGGAATAAAAAAATGATGGAATTTTATAGGTTCAATGAAAATTCTTTCATAATTTACTCATCCTTGTGTTGTTTTAAACCTGTATGCATTAGTTTTTTTCTGATTAACACAAAAGAAAATATTTTTAGGAATGATGGTAAACCCACAGCAGATAGTGACCATTGACTCCCATAGTAGGAATAAAAAAATGAAGGAATTTTATATGTTAAATGAAAATTATTTCATAATTTACTCATCCTTGTGTTGTTTTAAACGTGTATCCATTAGTTTTTTTCTGATTAACACAAAAGAAAATATTTTGAGGAATGATGGTAAACCCACAGCAGATAGTTACCATTGACTCCCATAGTAGGAATAAAAAAATGATGGAATTTTATAGGTTCAATGAAAATTCTTTCATAATTTACTCATCCTTGTGTTGTTTTAAACCTGTATGCATTAGTTTTTTTCTGATTAACACAAAATAAAATATTTTGAGGAATGATGGTAAACCCACAGCAGATAGTGACCATTGACTCCCATAGTAGGAATAAAAAAAAGATGGAATTTTATAGGTTCAATGAAAATTCTTTCATAATTTACTCATCCTTGTGTTGTTTTAAACCTGTATGCATTAGTTTTTTCTGATTAACACAAAAGAAAATATTTTGAGGAATGATGGTAAACCCACAGCAGATAGTGACCATTGACTCCCATAGTAGGAATAAAAAAATGATGGAATTTTATATGTTAAATGAAAATTCTTTCATAATTTACTCATCCTCGTGTTGTTTTAAACCTGTATGCATTAGTTTTTTCTGATTAACACAAAAGAAAATATTTTGAGGAATGATGGTAAACCCACAGCAGATAGTGACCATTGACTCCCATAGTAGGAATAAAAAAAAGATGGAATTTTATAGGTTCAATGAAAATTCTTTCATAATTTACTCATCCTCGTGTTGTTTTAAACCTGTATGCATTAGTTTTTTTCTGATTAACACAAAAGAAAATATTTTGAGGAATGATGGTAAACCCACAGCAGATAGTGACCATTGACTCCCATAGTAGGAATAAAAAAATGAAGGAATTTTATATGTTAAATGAAAATTATTTCATAATTTACTCATCCTTGTGTTGTTTTAAACGTGTATCCATTAGTTTTTTTCTGATTAACACAAAAGAAAATATTTTGAGGAATGATGGTAAACCCACAGCAGATAGTTACCATTGACTCCCATAGTAGGAATAAAAAAATGATGGAATTTTATAGGTTCAATGAAAATTCTTTCATAATTTACTCATCCTTGTGTTGTTTTAAACCTGTATGCATTAGATTTTTTCTGATTAACACAAAAGAAAATATTTTGAGGAATGATGGTAAACCCACAGCAGATAGTGACCATTGACTCCCATAGTAGGAATAAAAAAAAGATGGAATTTTATAGGTTCAATGAAAATTCTTTCATAATTTACTCATCCTCGTGTTGTTTTAAACCTGTATGCATTAGTTTTTTTCTGATTAACACAAAAGAAAATATTTTGAGGAATGATGGTAAACCCACAGCAGATAGTGACCATTGACTCCCATAGTAGGAATAAAAAAAAGATGGAATTTTATAGGTTCAATGAAAATTCTTTCATAATTTACTCATCCTCGTGTTGTTTTAAACCTGTATGCATTAGTTTTTTCTGATTAACACAAAAGAAAATATTTTGAGGAATGATGGTAAACCCACAGCAGATAGTGACCATTGACTCCCATAGTAGGAATAAAAAAATGAAGGAATTTTATATGTTAAATGAAAATTATTTCATAATTTACTCATCCTTGTGTTGTTTTAAACGTGTATGCATTAGTTTTTTTCTGATTAACACAAAAGAAAATATTTTGAGGAATGATGGTAAACCCACAGCAGATAGTGACCATTGACTCCCATAGTAGGAATAAAAAAATGATGGAATTTTATAGGTTCAATGAAAATTCTTTCATAATTTACTCATCCTTGTGTTGTTTTAAACCTGTATGCATTAGTTTTTTTCTGATTAACACAAAATAAAATATTTTGGGGAATGATGGTAAACCCACAGCAGATAGTGACCATTGACTCCCATAGTAGGAATAAAAAAAGATGGAATTTTATATGTTAAATGAAAATTCTTTCATAATTTACTCATCCTCGTGTTGTTTTAAACCTGTATGCATTAGTTTTTTCTGATTAACACAAAAGAAAATATTTTGAGGAATGATGGTAAACCCACAGCAGATAGTGACCATTGACTCCCATAGTAGGAATAAAAAAATGATGGAATTTTATAGGTTCAATGAAAATTCTTTCATAATTTACTCATCCTTGTGTTGTTTTAAACCTGTATGCATTAGTTTTTTTCTGATTAACACAAAAGAAAATATTTTGAGGAATGATGGTAAACCCACAGCAGATAGTGACCATTGACTCCCATAGTAGGAATAAAAAAAGATGGAATTTTATAGGTTCAATGAAAATTCTTTCATAATTTACTCATCCTCGTGTTGTTTTAAACCTGTATGCATTATTTTTTTTCTTATTAACACAAAATAAAATATTTTGGGGAATGATGGTAAACCCACAGCAGATAGTGACCATTGACTCCCATAGTAGGAATAAAAAATGATGGAATTTTATAGGTTCAATGAAAATTCTTTCATAATTTACTCATCCTCGTGTTGTTTTAAACCTGTATGCATTAGTTTTTTCTGATTAACACAAAAGAAAATATTTTGAGGAATGATGGTAAACCCACAGCAGGTAGTGACCATTGACTCCCATAGTAGGAAAAAAAATGAAGGAATTTTATATGTTAAATGAAAATTCTTTCATAATTTACTCATCCTTGTGTTGTTTTAAACCTGTATGCATTAGTTTTTTTCTGATTAACACAAAATAAAAAAATTTTGAGGAATGATGGTAAACCCACAGCAGATAGTGACCATTGACTCCCATAGTAGGAATAAAAAAATGATGGAATTTTATAGGTTCAATGAAAATTCTTTCATAATTTACTCATCCTTGTGTTGTTTTAAACCTGTATGCATTAGTTTTTTCTGATTAACACAAAAGAAAATATTTTGAGGAATGATGGTAAACCCACAGCAGATAGTGACCATTGACTCCCATAGTAGGAATAAAAAAATGATGGAATTTTATAGGTTCAATGAAAATTCTTTCATAATTTACTCATCCTTGTGTTGTTTTAAACTTGTATGCATTAGTTTTTTTCTGATTAACACAAAAGAAAATATTTTGAGGAATGATGGTAAACCCACAGCAGATAGTGACCATTGACTCCCATAGTAGGAATAAAAAAAAGATGGAATTTTATAGGTTCAATGAAAACTCTTTCATAATTTACTCATCCTCGTGTTGTTTTAAACCTGTATGCATTAGTTTTTTTCTGATTAACACAAAAGAAAATATTTTGAGGAATGATGGTAAACCCACAGCAGATAGTGACCATTGACTCCCATAGTAGGAATAAAAAAATGAAGGAATTTTATATGTTAAATGAAAATTATTTCATAATTTACTCATCCTTGTGTTGTTTTAAACGTGTATCCATTAGTTTTTTTCTGAATAACACAAAAGAAAATATTTTGAGGAATGATGGTAAACCCACAGCAGATAGTTACCATTGACTCCCATAGTAGGAATAAAAAAATGATGGAATTTTATAGGTTCAATGAAAATTCTTTCATAATTTACTCATCCTTGTGTTGTTTTAAACCTGTATGCATTAGTTTTTTTCTGATTAACACAAAAGAAAATATTTTTAGGAATGATGGTAAACCCACAGCAGATAGTGACCATTGACTCCCATAGTAGGAATAAAAAAATGAAGGAATTTTATATGTTAAATGAAAATTATTTCATAATTTACTCATCCTTGTGTTGTTTTAAACGTGTATCCATTAGTTTTTTTCTGATTAACACAAAAGAAAATATTTTGAGGAATGATGGTAAACCCACAGCAGATAGTTACCATTGACTCCCATAGTAGGAATAAAAAAATGATGGAATTTTATAGGTTCAATGAAAATTCTTTCATAATTTACTCATCCTTGTGTTGTTTTAAACCTGTATGCATTAGTTTTTTTCTGATTAACACAAAATAAAATATTTTGAGGAATGATGGTAAACCCACAGCAGATAGTGACCATTGACTCCCATAGTAGGAATAAAAAAAAGATGGAATTTTATAGGTTCAATGAAAATTCTTTCATAATTTACTCATCCTTGTGTTGTTTTAAACCTGTATGCATTAGTTTTTTCTGATTAACACAAAAGAAAATATTTTGAGGAATGATGGTAAACCCACAGCAGATAGTGACCATTGACTCCCATAGTAGGAATAAAAAAATGATGGAATTTTATATGTTAAATGAAAATTCTTTCATAATTTACTCATCCTCGTGTTGTTTTAAACCTGTATGCATTAGTTTTTTCTGATTAACACAAAAGAAAATATTTTGAGGAATGATGGTAAACCCACAGCAGATAGTGACCATTGACTCCCATAGTAGGAATAAAAAAAAGATGGAATTTTATAGGTTCAATGAAAATTCTTTCATAATTTACTCATCCTCGTGTTGTTTTAAACCTGTATGCATTAGTTTTTTTCTGATTAACACAAAAGAAAATATTTTGAGGAATGATGGTAAACCCACAGCAGATAGTGACCATTGACTCCCATAGTAGGAATAAAAAAAGATGGAATTTTATAGGTTCAATTAAAATTCTTTCATAATTTACTCATCCTCGTGTTGTTTTAAACCTGTATGCATTAGTTTTTTCTGATTAACACAAAAGAAAATATTTTGAGGAATGATGGTAAACCCACAGCAGATAGTGACCATTGACTCCCATAGTAGGAATAAAAAAATGATGGAATTTTATAGGTTCAATGAAAATTCTTTCATAATTTACTCATCCTTGTGTTGTTTTAAACCTGTATGCATTAGTTTTTTTCTGATTAACACAAAATAAAATATTTTGAGGAATGATGGTAAACCCACAGCAGATAGTGACCATTGACTCCCATAGTAGGAATAAAAAATGATGGAATTTTATAGGTTCAATGAAAATTCTTTCATAATTTACTCATCCTTGTGTTTTTTTAAACCTGTATGCATTAGTTTTTTCTGATTAACACAAAAGAAAATATTATGAGGAATGATGGTAAACCCACAGCAGATAGTTTCCATTGACTCCCATAGTAGGAATAAAAAAATGATGGAATTTTATAGGTTCAATGAAAATTCTTTCATAATTTACTCATCCTCGTGTTGTTTTAAACCTGTATGCATTAGTTTTTTTCTGATTAACACAAAATAAAAAAATTTTGAGGAATGATGGTAAACCCACAGCAGATAGTGACCATTGACTCCCATAGTAGGAATAAAAAATTGATGGAATTTTATAGGTTCAATGAAAATTCTTTCATAATTTACTCATCCTTGTGTTGTTTTAAAGCTGTATGCATTAGTTTTTTTCTGATTAACACAATAGAAAATATTTTGAGGAATGATGGTAAACCCACAGCAGATAGTTACCATTGACTCCCATAGTAGGAATAAAAAAATGATGAAATTTTATAGGTTCAAGAAAAATTATTTCATAATTTACTCATCCTTGTGTTGTTTTAAGCCTGTATGCATTAGTTTTTTTCTGGTTAACACAAAAGAAAATATTTTGAGGAATGATGGTAAACCCACAGCAGATAGTGACCATTGACTCCCATAGTAGGAATAAAAAAATGATGGAATTTTATGGGTTCAATGAAAAAACTTTCATAATTTACTCATCCTTGTGTTGTTTTAAACCTGTATGCATTAGTTTTTTTCTGATTAACACAAAAGAAAATATTTTGAGGAATGATGGTAAACCCACAGCAGATAGTTACCATTGACTCCCATAGTAGGAATAAAAAAATGATGGAATTTTATAGGTTCAATGAAAATTCTTTCATAATTTACTCATCCTTGTGTTGTTTTAAACCTGTATGCATTAGATTTTTTCTGATTAACACAAAAGAAAATATTTTGAGGAATGATGGTAAACCCACAGCAGATAGTGACCATTGACTCCCATAGTAGGAATAAAAAAAAGATGGAATTTTATAGGTTCAATGAAAATTCTTTCATAATTTACTCATCCTCGTGTTGTTTTAAACCTGTATGCATTAGTTTTTTTCTGATTAACACAAAAGAAAAATATTTTGAGGAATGATGGTAAACCCACAGCAGATAGTGACCATTGACTCCCATAGTAGGAATAAAAAAATGAAGGAATTTTATATGTTAAATGAAAATTATTTCATAATTTACTCATCCTTGTGTTGTTTTAAACGTGTATCCATTAGTTTTTTTCTGATTAACACAAAAGAAAATATCTTGAGGAATGATGGTAAACCCACAGCAGATAGTTACCATTGACTCCCATAGTAGGAATAAAAAAATGATGGAATTTTATAGGTTCAATGAAAATTCTTTCATAATTTACTCATCCTTGTGTTGTTTTAAACCTGTATGCATTAGTTTTTTTCTGATTAACACAAAAGAAAATATTTTGAGGAATGATGGTAAACCCACAGCAGATAGTGACCATTGACTCCCATAGTAGGAATAAAAAAATGAAGGAATTTTATATGTTAAATGAAAATTATTTCATAATTTACTCATCCTTGTGTTGTTTTAAACGTGTATCCATTAGTTTTTTTCTGATTAACACAAAAGAAAATATTTTGAGGAATGATGGTAAACCCACAGCAGATAGTTACCATTGACTCCCATAGTAGGAATAAAAAAATGATGGAATTTTATAGGTTCAATGAAAATTCTTTCATAATTTACTCATCCTTGTGTTGTTTTAAACCTGTATGCATTAGATTTTTTCTGATTAACACAAAAGAAAATATTTTGAGGAATGATGGTAAACCCACAGCAGATAGTGACCATTGACTCCCATAGTAGGAATAAAAAAAGATGGAATTTTATAGGTTCAATGAAAATTCTTTCATAATTTACTCATCCTCGTGTTGTTTTAAACCTGTATGCATTAGTTTTTTTCTGATTAACACAAAAGAAAATATTTTGAGGAATGATGGTAAACCCACAGCAGATAGTGACCATTGACTCCCATAGTAGGAATAAAAAAAAGATGGAATTTTATAGGTTCAATGAAAATTCTTTCATAATTTACTCATCCTCGTGTTGTTTTAAACCTGTATGCATTAGTTTTTTCTGATTAACACAAAAGAAAATATTTTGAGGAATGATGGTAAACCCACAGCAGATAGTGACCATTGACTCCCATAGTAGGAATAAAAAAATGAAGGAATTTTATATGTTAAATGAAAATTATTTCATAATTTACTCATCCTTGTGTTGTTTTAAACGTGTATGCATTAGTTTTTTTCTGATTAACACAAAAGAAAATATTTTGAGGAATGATGGTAAACCCACAGCAGATAGTGACCATTGACTCCCATAGTAGGAATAAAAAAATGATGGAATTTTATAGGTTCAATGAAAATTCTTTCATAATTTACTCATCCTTGTGTTGTTTTAAACCTGTATGCATTAGTTTTTTTCTGATTAACACAAAAGAAAATATTTTGAGGAATGATGGTAAACCCACAGCAGATAGTGACCATTGACTCCCATAGTAGGAATAAAAAAAAGATGGAATTTTATAGGTTCAATGAAAATTCTTTCATAATTTACTCATCCTCGTGTTGTTTTAAACCTGTATGCATTAGTTTTTTTCTGATTAACACAAAATAAAATATTTTGGGGAATGATGGTAAACCCACAGCAGATAGTGACCATTGACTCCCATAGTAGGAATAAAAAATGATGGAATTTTATAGGTTCAATGAAAATTCTTTCATAATTTACTCATCCTCGTGTTGTTTTAAACCTGTATGCATTAGTTTTTTCTGATTAACACAAAAGAAAATATTTTGAGGAATGATGGTAAACCCACAGCAGGTAGTGACCATTGACTCCCATAGTAGGAAAAAAAATGAAGGAATTTTATATGTTAAATGAAAATTCTTTCATAATTTACTCATCCTTGTGTTGTTTTAAACCTGTATGCATTAGTTTTTTTCTGATTAACACAAAATAAAAAAATTTTGAGGAATGATGGTAAACCCACAGCAGATAGTGACCATTGACTCCCATAGTAGGAATAAAAAAATGATGGAATTTTATAGGTTCAATGAAAATTCTTTCATAATTTACTCATCCTTGTGTTGTTTTAAACCTGTATGCATTAGTTTTTTCTGATTAACACAAAAGAAAATATTTTGAGGAATGATGGTAAACCCACAGCAGATAGTGACCATTGACTCCCATAGTAGGAATAAAAAAATGATGGAATTTTATAGGTTCAATGAAAATTCTTTCATAATTTACTCATCCTTGTGTTGTTTTAAACCTGTATGCATTAGTTTTTTTCTGATTAACACAAAAGAAAATATTTTGAGGAATGATGGTAAACCCACAGCAGATAGTGACCATTGACTCCCATAGTAGGAATAAAAAAAAGATGGAATTTTATAGGTTCAATGAAAATTCTTTCATAATTTACTCATCCTCGTGTTGTTTTAAACCTGTATGCATTAGTTTTTTTCTGATTAACACAAAAGAAAATATTTTGAGGAATGATGGTAAACCCACAGCAGATAGTGACCATTGACTCCCATAGTAGGAATAAAAAAATGAAGGAATTTTATATGTTAAATGAAAATTATTTCATAATTTACTCATCCTTGTGTTGTTTTAAACGTGTATCCATTAGTTTTTTTCTGAATAACACAAAAGAAAATATTTTGAGGAATGATGGTAAACCCACAGCAGATAGTTACCATTGACTCCCATAGTAGGAATAAAAAAATGATGGAATTTTATAGGTTCAATGAAAATTCTTTCATAATTTACTCATCCTTGTGTTGTTTTAAACCTGTATGCATTAGTTTTTTTCTGATTAACACAAAAGAAAATATTTTTAGGAATGATGGTAAACCCACAGCAGATAGTGACCATTGACTCCCATAGTAGGAATAAAAAAATGAAGGAATTTTATATGTTAAATGAAAATTATTTCATAATTTACTCATCCTTGTGTTGTTTTAAACGTGTATCCATTAGTTTTTTTCTGATTAACACAAAAGAAAATATTTTGAGGAATGATGGTAAACCCACAGCAGATAGTTACCATTGACTCCCATAGTAGGAATAAAAAATGATGGAATTTTATAGGTTCAATGAAAATTCTTTCATAATTTACTCATCCTTGTGTTGTTTTAAACCTGTATGCATTAGTTTTTTTCTGATTAACACAAAAGAAAATATTTTGAGGAATGATGGTAAACCCACAGCAGATAGTGACCATTGACTCCCATAGTAGGAATAAAAAAAAGATGGAATTTTATAGGTTCAATGAAAATTCTTTCATAATTTACTCATCCTCGTGTTGTTTTAAACCTGTATGCATTAGTTTTTTTCTGATTAACACAAAAGAAAATATTTTGAGGAATGATGGTAAACCCACAGCAGATAGTGACCATTGACTCCCATAGTAGGAATAAAAAAAAGATGGAATTTTATAGGTTCAATGAAAATTCTTTCATAATTTACTCATCCTCGTGTTGTTTTAAACCTGTATGCATTAGTTTTTTCTGATTAACACAAAATAAAATATTTTGAGGAATGATGGTAAACCCACAGCAGATAGTGACCATTGACTCCCATAGTAGGAATAAAAAAAGATGGAATTTTATATGTTAAATGAAAATTCTTTCATAATTTACTCATCCTCGTGTTGTTTTAAACCTGTATGCATTAGTTTTTTCTGATTAACACAAAAGAAAATATTTTGAGGAATGATGGTAAACCCACAGCAGATAGTGACCATTGACTCCCATAGTAGGAATAAAAAAAAGATGGAATTTTATAGGTTCAATGAAAATTCTTTCATAATTTACTCATCCTTGTGTTGTTTTAAACCTGTATGCATTAGTTTTTTTCTGATTAACACAAAAGAAAATATTTTTAGGAATGATGGTAAACCCACAGCAGATAGTGACCATTGACTCCCATAGTAGGAATAAAAAAATGAAGGAATTTTATATGTTAAATGAAAATTATTTCATAATTTACTCATCCTTGTGTTGTTTTAAACGTGTATCCATTAGTTTTTTTCTGATTAACACAAAAGAAAATATTTTGAGGAATGATGGTAAACCCACAGCAGATAGTTACCATTGACTCCCATAGTAGGAATAAAAAAAAGATGGAATTTTATAGGTTCAATGAAAATTCTTTCATAATTTACTCATCCTCGTGTTGTTTTAAACCTGTATGCATTAGTTTTTTTCTGATTAACACAAAAGAAAATATTTTGAGGAATGATGGTAAACCCACAGCAGATAGTGACCATTGACTCCCATAGTAGGAATAAAAAAAAGATGGAATTTTATAGGTTCAATGAAAATTCTTTCATAATTTACTCATCCTCGTGTTGTTTTAAACCTGTATGCATTAGTTTTTTCTGATTAACACAAAATAAAATATTTTGAGGAATGATGGTAAACCCACAGCAGATAGTGACCATTGACTCCCATAGTAGGAATAAAAAAAGATGGAATTTTATATGTTAAATGAAAATTCTTTCATAATTTACTCATCCTCGTGTTGTTTTAAACCTGTATGCATTAGTTTTTTCTGATTAACACAAAAGAAAATATTTTGAGGAATGATGGTAAACCCACAGCAGATAGTGACCATTGACTCCCATAGTAGGAATAAAAAAAAGATGGAATTTTATAGGTTCAATGAAAATTCTTTCATAATTTACTCATCCTTGTGTTGTTTTAAGCCTGTATGCATTAGTTTTTTTCTGGTTAACACAAAAGAAAATATTTTGAGGAATGATGGTAAACCCACAGCAGGTAGTGACCATTGACTCCCATAGTAGGAAAAAAAATGAAGGAATTTTATATGTTAAATGAAAATTCTTTCATAATTTACTCATCCTTGTGTTGTTTTAAACCTGTATGCATTAGTTTTTTTCTGATTAACACAAAATAAAAAAATTTTGAGGAATGATGGTAAACCCACAGCAGATAGTGACCATTGACTCCCATAGTAGGAATAAAAAAATGATGGAATTTTATAGGTTCAATGAAAATTCTTTCATAATTTACTCATCCTTGTGTTGTTTTAAACCTGTATGCATTAGTTTTTTCTGATTAACACAAAAGAAAATATTTTGAGGAATGATGGTAAACCCACAGCAGATAGTGACCATTGACTCCCATAGTAGGAATAAAAAAATGATGGAATTTTATAGGTTCAATGAAAATTCTTTCATAATTTACTCATCCTCGTGTTGTTTTAAACCTGTATGCATTAGTTTTTTTCTGATTAACACAAAAGAAAATATTTTGATGAATGATGGTAAACCCACAGCAGATAGTGACCATTGACTCCCATAGTAGGAATAAAAAAAAGATGGAATTTTATAGGTTCAATTAAAATTCTTTCATAATTTACTCATCCTCGTGTTGTTTTAAACCTGTATGCATTAGTTTTTTTCTGATTAACACAAAAGAAAAATATTTTGAGGAATGATGGTAAACCCACAGCAGATAGTGACCATTGACTCCCATAGTAGGAATAAAAAAATGAAGGAATTTTATATGTTAAATGAAAATTATTTCATAATTTACTCATCCTTGTGTTGTTTTAAACGTGTATCCATTAGTTTTTTTCTGATTAACACAAAAGAAAATATCTTGAGGAATGATGGTAAACCCACAGCAGATAGTTACCATTGACTCCCATAGTAGGAATAAAAAAATGATGGAATTTTATAGGTTCAATGAAAATTCTTTCATAATTTACTCATCCTTGTGTTGTTTTAAACCTGTATGCATTAGTTTTTTTCTGATTAACACAAAAGAAAATATTTTGAGGAATGATGGTAAACCCACAGCAGATAGTGACCATTGACTCCCATAGTAGGAATAAAAAAATGAAGGAATTTTATATGTTAAATGAAAATTATTTCATAATTTACTCATCCTTGTGTTGTTTTAAACGTGTATCCATTAGTTTTTTTCTGAATAACACAAAAGAAAATATTTTGAGGAATGATGGTAAACCCACAGCAGATAGTTACCATTGACTCCCATAGTAGGAATAAAAAAATGATGGAATTTTATAGGTTCAATGAAAATTCTTTCATAATTTACTCATCCTTGTGTTGTTTTAAACCTGTATGCATTAGTTTTTTTCTGATTAACACAAAAGAAAATATTTTTAGGAATGATGGTAAACCCACAGCAGATAGTGACCATTGACTCCCATAGTAGGAATAAAAAAATGAAGGAATTTTATATGTTAAATGAAAATTATTTCATAATTTACTCATCCTTGTGTTGTTTTAAACGTGTATCCATTAGTTTTTTTCTGATTAACACAAAAGAAAATATTTTGAGGAATGATGGTAAACCCACAGCAGATAGTTACCATTGACTCCCATAGTAGGAATAAAAAATGATGGAATTTTATAGGTTCAATGAAAATTCTTTCATAATTTACTCATCCTTGTGTTGTTTTAAACCTGTATGCATTAGTTTTTTTCTGATTAACACAAAAGAAAATATTTTGAGGAATGATGGTAAACCCACAGCAGATAGTGACCATTGACTCCCATAGTAGGAATAAAAAAAAGATGGAATTTTATAGGTTCAATGAAAATTCTTTCATAATTTACTCATCCTCGTGTTGTTTTAAACCTGTATGCATTAGTTTTTTTCTGATTAACACAAAAGAAAATATTTTGAGGAATGATGGTAAACCCACAGCAGATAGTGACCATTGACTCCCATAGTAGGAATAAAAAAAAGATGGAATTTTATAGGTTCAATGAAAATTCTTTCATAATTTACTCATCCTCGTGTTGTTTTAAACCTGTATGCATTAGTTTTTTCTGATTAACACAAAATAAAATATTTTGAGGAATGATGGTAAACCCACAGCAGATAGTGACCATTGACTCCCATAGTAGGAATAAAAAAAGATGGAATTTTATATGTTAAATGAAAATTCTTTCATAATTTACTCATCCTCGTGTTGTTTTAAACCTGTATGCATTAGTTTTTTCTGATTAACACAAAAGAAAATATTTTGAGGAATGATGGTAAACCCACAGCAGATAGTGACCATTGACTCCCATAGTAGGAATAAAAAAAAGATGGAATTTTATAGGTTCAATGAAAATTCTTTCATAATTTACTCATCCTTGTGTTGTTTTAAACCTGTATGCATTAGTTTTTTTCTGATTAACACAAAAGAAAATATTTTTAGGAATGATGGTAAACCCACAGCAGATAGTGACCATTGACTCCCATAGTAGGAATAAAAAAATGAAGGAATTTTATATGTTAAATGAAAATTATTTCATAATTTACTCATCCTTGTGTTGTTTTAAACGTGTATCCATTAGTTTTTTTCTGATTAACACAAAAGAAAATATTTTGAGGAATGATGGTAAACCCACAGCAGATAGTTACCATTGACTCCCATAGTAGGAATAAAAAAAAGATGGAATTTTATAGGTTCAATGAAAATTCTTTCATAATTTACTCATCCTCGTGTTGTTTTAAACCTGTATGCATTAGTTTTTTTCTGATTAACACAAAAGAAAATATTTTGAGGAATGATGGTAAACCCACAGCAGATAGTGACCATTGACTCCCATAGTAGGAATAAAAAAAAGATGGAATTTTATAGGTTCAATGAAAATTCTTTCATAATTTACTCATCCTCGTGTTGTTTTAAACCTGTATGCATTAGTTTTTTCTGATTAACACAAAATAAAATATTTTGAGGAATGATGGTAAACCCACAGCAGATAGTGACCATTGACTCCCATAGTAGGAATAAAAAAAGATGGAATTTTATATGTTAAATGAAAATTCTTTCATAATTTACTCATCCTCGTGTTGTTTTAAACCTGTATGCATTAGTTTTTTCTGATTAACACAAAAGAAAATATTTTGAGGAATGATGGTAAACCCACAGCAGATAGTGACCATTGACTCCCATAGTAGGAATAAAAAAAAGATGGAATTTTATAGGTTCAATGAAAATTCTTTCATAATTTACTCATCCTTGTGTTGTTTTAAGCCTGTATGCATTAGTTTTTTTCTGGTTAACACAAAAGAAAATATTTTGAGGAATGATGGTAAACCCACAGCAGATAGTGACCATTGACTCCCATAGTAGGAATAAAAAAATGATGGAATTTTATGGGTTCAATGAAAAAACTTTCATAATTTACTCATCCTTGTGTTGTTTTAAACCTGTATGCATTAGTTTTTTTCTGATTAACACAAAAGAAAATATTTTGAGGAATGATGGTAAACCCACAGCAGATAGTTACCATTGACTCCCATAGTAGGAATAAAAAAATGATGGAATTTTATAGGTTCAATGAAAATTCTTTCATAATTTACTCATCCTTGTTTTGTTTTAAACCTGTATGCATTAGTTTTTTCTGATTAACACAAAAGAAAATATTTTGAGGAATGATGGTAAACCCACAGCAGATAGTGACCATTGACTCCCATAGTAGGAATAAAAAAATGATGGAATTTTATAGGTTCAATGAAAATTCTTTCATAATTTACTCATCCTCGTGTTGTTTTAAACCTGTATGCATTAGTTTTTTTCTGATTAACACAAAAGAAAATATTTTGATGAATGATGGTAAACCCACAGCAGATAGTGACCATTGACTCCCATAGTAGGAATAAAAAAAAGATGGAATTTTATAGGTTCAATTAAAATTCTTTCATAATTTACTCATCCTCGTGTTGTTTTAAACCTGTATGCATTAGTTTTTTTCTGATTAACACAAAAGAAAAATATTTTGAGGAATGATGGTAAACCCACAGCAGATAGTGACCATTGACTCCCATAGTAGGAATAAAAAAATGAAGGAATTTTATATGTTAAATGAAAATTATTTCATAATTTACTCATCCTTGTGTTGTTTTAAACGTGTATCCATTAGTTTTTTTCTGATTAACACAAAAGAAAATATCTTGAGGAATGATGGTAAACCCACAGCAGATAGTTACCATTGACTCCCATAGTAGGAATAAAAAAATGATGGAATTTTATAGGTTCAATGAAAATTCTTTCATAATTTACTCATCCTTGTGTTGTTTTAAACCTGTATGCATTAGTTTTTTTCTGATTAACACAAAAGAAAATATTTTGAGGAATGATGGTAAACCCACAGCAGATAGTGACCATTGACTCCCATAGTAGGAATAAAAAAATGAAGGAATTTTATATGTTAAATGAAAATTATTTCATAATTTACTCATCCTTGTGTTGTTTTAAACGTGTATCCATTAGTTTTTTTCTGATTAACACAAAAGAAAATATTTTGAGGAATGATGGTAAACCCACAGCAGATAGTTACCATTGACTCCCATAGTAGGAATAAAAAAATGATGGAATTTTATAGGTTCAATGAAAATTCTTTCATAATTTACTCATCCTTGTGTTGTTTTAAACCTGTATGCATTAGATTTTTTCTGATTAACACAAAAGAAAATATTTTGAGGAATGATGGTAAACCCACAGCAGATAGTGACCATTGACTCCCATAGTAGGAATAAAAAAAAGATGGAATTTTATAGGTTCAATGAAAATTCTTTCATAATTTACTCATCCTCGTGTTGTTTTAAACCTGTATGCATTAGTTTTTTTCTGATTAACACAAGAGAAAATATTTTGAGGAATGATGGTAAACCCACAGCAGATAGTGACCATTGACTCCCATAGTAGGAATAAAAAAAAGATGGAATTTTATAGGTTCAATGAAAATTCTTTCATAATTTACTCATCCTCGTGTTGTTTTAAACCTGTATGCATTAGTTTTTTCTGATTAACACAAAAGAAAATATTTTGAGGAATGATGGTAAACCCACAGCAGATAGTGACCATTGACTCCCATAGTAGGAATAAAAAAATGAAGGAATTTTATATGTTAAATGAAAATTATTTCATAATTTACTCATCCTTGTGTTGTTTTAAACGTGTATGCATTAGTTTTTTTCTGATTAACACAAAAGAAAATATTTTGAGGAATGATGGTAAACCCACAGCAGATAGTGACCATTGACTCCCATAGTAGGAATAAAAAAATGATGGAATTTTATAGGTTCAATGAAAATTCTTTCATAATTTACTCATCCTTGTGTTGTTTTAAACCTGTATGCATTAGTTTTTTTCTGATTAACACAAAATAAAATATTTTGGGGAATGATGGTAAACCCACAGCAGATAGTGACCATTGACTCCCATAGTAGGAATAAAAAAAGATGGAATTTTATATGTTAAATGAAAATTCTTTCATAATTTACTCATCCTCGTGTTGTTTTAAACCTGTATGCATTAGTTTTTTCTGATTAACACAAAAGAAAATATTTTGAGGAATGATGGTAAACCCACAGCAGATAGTGACCATTGACTCCCATAGTAGGAATAAAAAAATGATGGAATTTTATAGGTTCAATGAAAATTCTTTCATAATTTACTCATCCTTGTGTTGTTTTAAACCTGTATGCATTAGTTTTTTTCTGATTAACACAAAAGAAAATATTTTGAGGAATGATGGTAAACCCACAGCAGATAGTGACCATTGACTCCCATAGTAGGAATAAAAAAAGATGGAATTTTATAGGTTCAATGAAAATTCTTTCATAATTTACTCATCCTCGTGTTGTTTTAAACCTGTATGCATTAGTTTTTTTCTGATTAACACAAAATAAAATATTTTGGGGAATGATGGTAAACCCACAGCAGATAGTGACCATTGACTCCCATAGTAGGAATAAAAAATGATGGAATTTTATAGGTTCAATGAAAATTCTTTCATAATTTACTCATCCTCGTGTTGTTTTAAACCTGTATGCATTAGTTTTTTCTGATTAACACAAAAGAAAATATTTTGAGGAATGATGGTAAACCCACAGCAGGTAGTGACCATTGACTCCCATAGTAGGAAAAAAAATGAAGGAATTTTATATGTTAAATGAAAATTCTTTCATAATTTACTCATCCTTGTGTTGTTTTAAACCTGTATGCATTAGTTTTTTTCTGATTAACACAAAATAAAAAAATTTTGAGGAATGATGGTAAACCCACAGCAGATAGTGACCATTGACTCCCATAGTAGGAATAAAAAAATGATGGAATTTTATAGGTTCAATGAAAATTCTTTCATAATTTACTCATCCTTGTGTTGTTTTAAACCTGTATGCATTAGTTTTTTCTGATTAACACAAAATAAAATATTTTGAGGAATGATGGTAAACCCACAGCAGATAGTGACCATTGACTCCCATAGTAGGAATAAAAAAATGATGGAATTTTATAGGTTCAATGAAAATTCTTTCATAATTTACTCATCCTTGTGTTGTTTTAAACCTGTATGCATTAGTTTTTTTCTGATTAACACAAAAGAAAATATTTTGAGGAATGATGGTAAACCCACAGCAGATAGTGACCATTGACTCCCATAGTAGGAATAAAAAAAAGATGGAATTTTATAGGTTCAATGAAAACTCTTTCATAATTTACTCATCCTCGTGTTGTTTTAAACCTGTATGCATTAGTTTTTTTCTGATTAACACAAAAGAAAATATTTTGAGGAATGATGGTAAACCCACAGCAGATAGTGACCATTGACTCCCATAGTAGGAATAAAAAAATGAAGGAATTTTATATGTTAAATGAAAATTATTTCATAATTTACTCATCCTTGTGTTGTTTTAAACGTGTATCCATTAGTTTTTTTCTGAATAACACAAAAGAAAATATTTTGAGGAATGATGGTAAACCCACAGCAGATAGTTACCATTGACTCCCATAGTAGGAATAAAAAAATGATGGAATTTTATAGGTTCAATGAAAATTCTTTCATAATTTACTCATCCTTGTGTTGTTTTAAACCTGTATGCATTAGTTTTTTTTCTGATTAACACAAAAGAAAATATTTTTAGGAATGATGGTAAACCCACAGCAGATAGTGACCATTGACTCCCATAGTAGGAATAAAAAAATGAAGGAATTTTATATGTTAAATGAAAATTATTTCATAATTTACTCATCCTTGTGTTGTTTTAAACGTGTATCCATTAGTTTTTTTCTGATTAACACAAAAGAAAATATTTTGAGGAATGATGGTAAACCCACAGCAGATAGTTACCATTGACTCCCATAGTAGGAATAAAAAATGATGGAATTTTATAGGTTCAATGAAAATTCTTTCATAATTTACTCATCCTTGTGTTGTTTTAAACCTGTATGCATTAGTTTTTTTCTGATTAACACAAAAGAAAATATTTTGAGGAATGATGGTAAACCCACAGCAGATAGTGACCATTGACTCCCATAGTAGGAATAAAAAAAAGATGGAATTTTATAGGTTCAATGAAAATTCTTTCATAATTTACTCATCCTTGTGTTGTTTTAAACCTGTATGCATTAGTTTTTTTCTGATTAACACAAAAGAAAATATTTTGAGGAATGATGGTAAACCCACAGCAGATAGTGACCATTGACTCCCATAGTAGGAATAAAAAAAAGATGGAATTTTATAGGTTCAATGAAAATTCTTTCATAATTTACTCATCCTCGTGTTGTTTTAAACCTGTATGCATTAGTTTTTTCTGATTAACACAAAAGAAAATATTTTGAGGAATGATGGTAAACCCACAGCAGATAGTGACCATTGACTCCCATAGTAGGAATAAAAAAAGATGGAATTTTATATGTTAAATGAAAATTCTTTCATAATTTACTCATCCTCGTGTTGTTTTAAACCTGTATGCATTAGTTTTTTCTGATTAACACAAAAGAAAATATTTTGAGGAATGATGGTAAACCCACAGCAGATAGTGACCATTGACTCCCATAGTAGGAATAAAAAAAATGATGGAATTTTATAGGTTCAATGAAAATTCTTTCATAATTTACTCATCCTCGTGTTGTTTTAAACCTGTATGCATTAGTTTTTTTCTGATTAACACAAAAGAAAATATTTTGAGGAATGATGGTAAACCCACAGCAGATAGTGACCATTGACTCCCATAGTAGGAATAAAAAAAAGATGGAATTTTATAGGTTCAATGAAAATTCTTTCATAATTTACTCATCCTCGTGTTGTTTTAAACCTGTATGCATTAGTTTTTTCTGATTAACACAAAAGAAAATATTTTGAGGAATGATGGTAAACCCACAGCAGATAGTGACCATTGACTCCCATAGTAGAAATAAAAAAAAGATGGAATTTTATAGGTTCAATGAAAATTCTTTCATAATTTACTCATCCTCGTGTTGTTTTAAACCTGTATGCATTAGTTTTTTTCTGATTAACACAAAAGAAAATATTTTGAGGAATGATGGTAAACCCACAGCAGATAGTGACCATTGACTCCCATAGGAGGAATAAAAAAATGAAGGAATTTTATATGTTAAATGAAAATTATTTCATAATTTACTCATCCTTGTGTTGTTTTAAACGTGTATCCATTAGTTTTTTTCTGATTAACACAAAAGAAAATATTTTGAGGAATGATGGTAAACCCACAGCAGATAGTGACCATTGACTCCCATAGTAGGAATAAAAAATGATGGAATTTTATAGGTTCAATGAAAATTCTTTCATAATTTACTCATCCTCGTGTTGTTTTAAACCTGTATGCATTATTTTTTTCTGATTAACACAAAAGAAAATATTTTGAGGAATGATGGTAAACCCACAGCAGATAGTGACCATTGACTCCCATAGTAGGAATAAAAAAATGATGGAATTTTATAGGTTCAATGAAAATTCTTTCATAATTTACTCATCCTTGTGTTGTTTTAAACCTGTATGCATTAGTTTTTTTCTGATTAACACAAAAGAAAATATTTTGAGGAATGATGGTAAACCCACAGCAGATAGTGACCATTGACTCCCATAGTAGGAATAAAAAAAAGATGGAATTTTATAGGTTCAATGAAAACTCTTTCATAATTTACTCATCCTCGTGTTGTTTTAAACCTGTATGCATTAGTTTTTTTCTGATTAACACAAAAGAAAATATTTTGAGGAATGATGGTAAACCCACAGCAGATAGTGACCATTGACTCCCATAGTAGGAATAAAAAAATGAAGGAATTTTATATGTTAAATGAAAATTATTTCATAATTTACTCATCCTTGTGTTGTTTTAAACGTGTATCCATTAGTTTTTTTCTGAATAACACAAAAGAAAATATTTTGAGGAATGATGGTAAACCCACAGCAGATAGTTACCATTGACTCCCATAGTAGGAATAAAAAAATGATGGAATTTTATAGGTTCAATGAAAATTCTTTCATAATTTACTCATCCTTGTGTTGTTTTAAACCTGTATGCATTAGTTTTTTTTCTGATTAACACAAAAGAAAATATTTTTAGGAATGATGGTAAACCCACAGCAGATAGTGACCATTGACTCCCATAGTAGGAATAAAAAAAATGAAGGAATTTTATATGTTAAATGAAAATTATTTCATAATTTACTCATCCTTGTGTTGTTTTAAACGTGTATCCATTAGTTTTTTTCTGATTAACACAAAAGAAAATATTTTGAGGAATGATGGTAAACCCACAGCAGATAGTTACCATTGACTCCCATAGTAGGAATAAAAAATGATGGAATTTTATAGGTTCAATGAAAATTCTTTCATAATTTACTCATCCTTGTGTTGTTTTAAACCTGTATGCATTAGTTTTTTTCTGATTAACACAAAAGAAAATATTTTGAGGAATGATGGTAAACCCACAGCAGATAGTGACCATTGACTCCCATAGTAGGAATAAAAAAAAGATGGAATTTTATAGGTTCAATGAAAATTCTTTCATAATTTACTCATCCTCGTGTTGTTTTAAACCTGTATGCATTAGTTTTTTTCTGATTAACACAAAAGAAAATATTTTGAGGAATGATGGTAAACCCACAGCAGATAGTGACCATTGACTCCCATAGTAGGAATAAAAAAAAGATGGAATTTTATAGGTTCAATGAAAATTCTTTCATAATTTACTCATCCTCGTGTTGTTTTAAACCTGTATGCATTAGTTTTTTCTGATTAACACAAAATAAAATATTTTGAGGAATGATGGTAAACCCACAGCAGATAGTGACCATTGACTCCCATAGTAGGAATAAAAAAAGATGGAATTTTATATGTTAAATGAAAATTCTTTCATAATTTACTCATCCTCGTGTTGTTTTAAACCTGTATGCATTAGTTTTTTCTGATTAACACAAAAGAAAATATTTTGAGGAATGATGGTAAACCCACAGCAGATAGTGACCATTGACTCCCATAGTAGGAATAAAAAAAAGATGGAATTTTATAGGTTCAATGAAAATTCTTTCATAATTTACTCATCCTCGTGTTGTTTTAAACCTGTATGCATTAGTTTTTTTCTGATTAACACAAAAGAAAATATTTTGAGGAATGATGGTAAACCCACAGCAGATAGTGACCATTGACTCCCATAGTAGGAATAAAAAAAGATGGAATTTTATAGGTTCAATTAAAATTCTTTCATAATTTACTCATCCTCGTGTTGTTTTAAACCTGTATGCATTAGTTTTTTCTGATTAACACAAAAGAAAATATTTTGAGGAATGATGGTAAACCCACAGCAGATAGTGACCATTGACTCCCATAGTAGGAATAAAAAAATGATGGAATTTTATAGGTTCAATGAAAATTCTTTCATAATTTACTCATCCTTGTGTTGTTTTAAACCTGTATGCATTAGTTTTTTTCTGATTAACACAAAATAAAATATTTTGAGGAATGATGGTAAACCCACAGCAGATAGTGACCATTGACTCCCATAGTAGGAATAAAAAATGATGGAATTTTATAGGTTCAATGAAAATTCTTTCATAATTTACTCATCCTTGTGTTTTTTTAAACCTGTATGCATTAGTTTTTTCTGATTAAAACAAAAGAAAATATTATGAGGAATGATGGTAAACCCACAGCAGATAGTTTCCATTGACTCCCATAGTAGGAATAAAAAAATGATGGAATTTTATAGGTTCAATGAAAATTCTTTCATAATTTACTCATCCTCGTGTTGTTTTAAACCTGTATGCATTAGTTTTTTTCTGATTAACACAAAATAAAAAAATTTTGAGGAATGATGGTAAACCCACAGCAGATAGTGACCATTGACTCCCATAGTAGGAATAAAAAATGATGGAATTTTATAGGTTCAATGAAAATTCTTTCATAATTTACTCATCCTTGTGTTGTTTTAAACCTGTATGCATTAGTTTTTTTCTGATTAACACAATAGAAAATATTTTGAGGAATGATGGTAAACCCACAGCAGATAGTTACCATTGACTCCCATAGTAGGAATAAAAAAATGATGAAATTTTATAGGTTCAAGAAAAATTATTTCATAATTTACTCATCCTTGTGTTGTTTTAAGCCTGTATGCATTAGTTTTTTTCTGGTTAACACAAAAGAAAATATTTTGAGGAATGATGGTAAACCCACAGCAGATAGTGACCATTGACTCCCATAGTAGGAATAAAAAAATGATGGAATTTTATGGGTTCAATGAAAAAACTTTCATAATTTACTCATCCTTGTGTTGTTTTAAACCTGTATGCATTAGTTTTTTTCTGATTAACACAAAAGAAAATATTTTGAGGAATGATGGTAAACCCACAGCAGATAGTTACCATTGACTCCCATAGTAGGAATAAAAAAATGATGGAATTTTATAGGTTCAATGAAAATTCTTTCATAATTTACTCATCCTTGTGTTGTTTTAAACCTGTATGCATTAGTTTTTTCTGATTAACACAAAAGAAAATATTTTGAGGAATGATGGTAAACCCACAGCAGATAGTGACCATTGACTCCCATAGTAGGAATAAAAAAATGATGGAATTTTATAGGTTCAATGAAAATTCTTTCATAATTTACTCATCCTCGTGTTGTTTTAAACCTGTATGCATTAGTTTTTTTCTGATTAACACAAAAGAAAATATTTTGATGAATGATGGTAAACCCACAGCAGATAGTGACCATTGACTCCCATAGTAGGAATAAAAAAAGATGGAATTTTACAGGTTCAATGAAAATTCTTTCATAATTTACTCATCCTCGTGTTGTTTTAAACCTGTATGCATTAGTTTTTTTCTGATTAACACAAAAGAAAATATTTTGAGGAATGATGGTAAACCCACAGCAGATAGTGACCATTGACTCCCATAGTAGGAATAAAAAAATGAAGGAATTTTATATGTTAAATGAAAATTATTTCATAATTTACTCATCCTTGTGTTGTTTTAAACGTGTATCCATTAGTTTTTTTCTGATTAACACAAAAGAAAATATTTTGAGGAATGATGGTAAACCCACAGCAGATAGTTACCATTGACTCCCATAGTAGGAATAAAAAAATGATGGAATTTTATAGGTTCAATGAAAATTCTTTCATAATTTACTCATCCTTGTGTTGTTTTAAACCTGTATGCATTAGATTTTTTCTGATTAACACAAAAGAAAATATTTTGAGGAATGATGGTAAACCCACAGCAGATAGTGACCATTGACTCCCATAGTAGGAATAAAAAAAAGATGGAATTTTATAGGTTCAATGAAAATTCTTTCATAATTTACTCATCCTCGTGTTGTTTTAAACCTGTATGCATTAGTTTTTTTCTGATTAACACAAAAGAAAATATTTTGAGGAATGATGGTAAACCCACAGCAGATAGTGACCATTGACTCCCATAGTAGGAATAAAAAAAAGATGGAATTTTATAGGTTCAATGAAAATTCTTTCATAATTTACTCATCCTCGTGTTGTTTTAAACCTGTATGCATTAGTTTTTTCTGATTAACACAAAAGAAAATATTTTGAGGAATGATGGTAAACCCACAGCAGATAGTGACCATTGACACCCATAGTAGGAATAAAAAAATGAAGGAATTTTATATGTTAAATGAAAATTATTTCATAATTTACTCATATTTGTGTTGTTTTAAACGTGTATGCATTAGTTTTTTTCTGATTAACACAAAAGAAAATATTTTGAGGAATGATGGTTGTTGGAGCCATTAATATGGAGTTTCTTTGTTTGACACTAGATGGCGCCATTAGCCTTGGTGATGTATTTAAGTTTGTGTTAATGAGCCACAGGTGGCAAGGAATGGACGGTCAAACAAACTTTTTTGACCGTGTGAACTGGTTGTGCTAATGTTACGTTCGTATTTTGTTTATTTATTATGAAGGTTGAAGTTTTGTAAAACATTTTAATTTTCTTTATTGGATTTATGTGCCATGATAATAAATGGACTGGCATATTCAACTTCATCCTAAGATATGGACAATACATTTGTTTGTTTTTAGCAAGCCTAATGCACGCGTCAATTCAGGACCCATAACTCCTTCCCCGTCGTTACAAGTTTAGTCAAAAAAGTTTGACCAAGGACCCTGAATATCAGTTTTATTAACTTCGGCGTTTGAATCCGATCATTTGGGACTACAGTAACAGCAGCTGATCTGGAGTCGGAGGATGTTCATTCAGGACTGTTCGTTTTATCGGATCTTCTGTGGATTATTGCTTTGTTTGTTCGCGGATTTCAAAGGACTATGAAGCTGTAAACGGACACAACGTACACGAACACTAAAGTCTTCAGCCTGGTACCGAGGTATGAAAGCGCTTTCTCTTGAACTTGAATGGCCATAAACTGTGTGCACACACGAAATGAACAAACACAAATCCAATGCGCATTGGTGGTAAAAGGGTTTTAAAAAATTATGAATACTTGTTTGTTTGTTTTCTTTAAATGCTTGTTTAGCTTACCCAAGTTTACAATGTGTATGGTAATGCTTATGGGTTTAAAACATGCTGTGAGTATTTAAATATTTAAAAATGGCAGATAAAAATGAGCTTGAGTCTCAAACACAAAAGGCAGAGGCTGAAAATGTTGAAATTGTTGTTCGAAAGAGAGATGTTAAACTTACTGAAAAGGGGTTAATGGCAAAACTCGATACTTTACAGAGATTAAGAAAATCAAAGTTTAACACAGCCTCTAAGTTAAAAAAGTCAATTCTAGAGTGTTTTGGAAATAAGGAGTTTGAAGATGTGGTCAAGAAGATGCTTGAAAGGTTTAAATTACAATGTGAGGAAGCAAGAGAAGCACATGAGTCTATAATTACTTTATTGCCTGATGATGAGAAGGATAAGCATGAAACATGGTTCAAAGCCAAAATGTTATGGGCTGAACAATTTAATGATGTGGTAAATGAATGGTTAGACAGGCCATACGAGGAACGTGATCATGCTCCCAGTGAAATTGAACCCAATGATAGTGTTTCAAATATACAAACACGGATCAGCAGTGGTAGCCGCCACAGTTCACGCTCCAGCAAATCTAAAAGCTCTGTGGAACTTGCACGCATTGAAATTGAAGCGGAAAATGCAGCTCTTGTCGCTCAGGCAGAGGCTTTAAAAGCTAAGCATGAAATTGAGCAACAAATGGAAATGCTACAAAAACGTAAGGAACAAATGAACATTGAAGCAAAAATTGCAGCCTCCAATGCAAAGCTATCGGTGATCAGGACTTTTGAGCAGCAAAAGGAAGGTAGCACTGCAGCGGACGGGATGGAATCCTATATCTGTAAACATGCAAAAACCACAACTGCATCTATCTATCCACACGTTGAGGTACAAAAAGGGACTTCTTTGCAAAGTGACATAAATGCTACTTCACAACTTGAATCATCTCAGCCTATACAGCAGCAACATGCATCAAAACCCAGAATAACTGCTTCAGTAAATCCTAGAGATACACTGAAGATACTTCAAAAGCAACAGGAAATAACAGAGTTACTTTTACTGCAGCAAAAGTCTCAACATTTGCCACCACGTGAGATTCCAGTGTTTGAAGGGGATCCTTTACAATTCAGTTTGTTCACAAAAGCTTTTAAATATTGTGTCGAGGAGAAAACAAGCAAAGGTGACTGTTTGTATTTCCTTGAAAGATACACAAGAGGGCGCCCAAGAGAAATTGTACGAAGTTGTATGAATATGGCACCTGAAAGGGGTTATGATACAGCTAAAGCCATGCTTAAACAGCAGTTTGGAGAAGACTATCTTGTTTCTGCTGCATATATGGAAAAGGTGCTTGGATGGCCCATGATTAAGTATGAGGATATCACAGCTCTTCAGGAGTATGCTCTCTTTTTACGTGGATGTTGCAATGCAATGGCAGACCTACAATACATGCAAGAGTTGGACATGCCAACAAACATGAGAACAGTGATTCTAAAACTTCCATTTAAATTCAGAGAAAAATGGAGAACTGCTGCATGTGACATCATGGAAAGACAGAAACGAAGAGCAAGATTTAATGATGTTGTCACATTTATTGAATACCAAGTGAAAGTCATTTCAGATCCAATATTTGGGTCAATTCAAAATCTAGAAACAAAAACCACTGGTAAACCAAAGGACCTCTATAAATTTAAGTCACAATCCCAGTCAAAGCCAAAGTTAAAAGGAGACAGTTTTGCTACTAATGTTATTCATGTTGACAAACCCATTGTAGGTAAAACCAAAAGTACAAATGATCAACATTCAAGCAGTCAATCTAAAAGCAACTTATCTAGTTGTTTGTTTTGTTCACAAGGGCATTCTTTGGAGCAATGTAAAGAATTTGGCAAGAAGAAACATAGGGAAAAGGTAAGCTTTATAAAGGAAAAGGCTGTTTGCTTTGGTTGCTTACTTGTTGGACACAGAAGCAAAGACTGTAAAAGGCGCTTAACTTGCAAAGTATGCAACCAGAAACATCCCAGTGTTCTTCACATTTTTTCTAAAGAGCTCAAAGTTGATAAAGCTGTCAGCACGAATGATGAACAGAATGCAGAACCTTCAATTAATAACGTGCTTGTATCTGCACAGACATGTGGTCATACAGGGGCCGGGAGTAACAATGATATTTTGCCTATCCTTCCAGTCCAAGTGAAGTCTGCAGTAGGTAACAAAGTCATTCAGACTTATGCATTTCTGGACACAGGAAGCACCTCTACTTTCTGTTCAGAAAATCTGATGAGAAAGCTGCATCTGAATGGAAGAAAGACAAAAATTAGTTTACTTACAATGAGTCCCAAAACGACAGTTTCAAGCTATGTGGTAAACAACTTGGAGATTTCAAGTCTCACTGGTAAAGTTTTTTATAGGTTACCAGAAGTTTACACGCAAAAAGCAAAAAGCAGAGTACAGTGGAGCATCTTTGAACAGTCAACTTCTACAAGGTCCTAATCTAACCAACTCATTAATAGGAGTCCTTTTAAGGTTCAGGCAGGAACCTATTGCTTTCATGACTGATATCAAAGCAATGTTTTATCAGGTCACAGTGGCAGAGGAAGACAGGGATTTTCTACGCTTCCTATGGTGGCCAGATGGAGATGTTACGCAGGATGTTGCTGTCTTCAGAATGACTGTTCATTTATTTGGAGCAGTTTCCTCTCCCAGCTGTGCATGTTTCGCTTTAAGAAGAACTGCAGAGGACAATGAACACTGCTTTAGGGAGGAAGTAATTGACACTGTTTACAAGAACTTTTACATGGATGATTGCCTCAAAAGCGTACCTACAGAACAAGAAGCAATTCAAATGATTAAAGACCTGACCGCTCTTTGTCACAAAGGTGGTTTCCATCTAACGCAGTGGATGAGTAACAGCAGAGAGGTCTTACTATCTATTACTGAACAAGACAGATCCAAAAATCTTAATGAACTCAATCTGGATCGAGACCAGCTACCAGTAGAAAGAGCCTTAGGCCTCCAATGGTGTGTGCAAACTGACACCTTTAATTTCAAAACTGTTTGCAAAGAAAAAACTCCAACCAGACGTGGCATTTTGTCTGTAGTTAGTTCAGTGTATGATCCTTTAGGATATCTTGCACCATTGACACTTCCAGTCAAACTTATCCTACAGGAGTTATGCAGAACAAACCATAACTGGGATGATGAGATTCCTAAAGTTCTTGAGCAAAGATGGACTAAATGGATTACTGACTTGGATCAGTTGAACACTTTCAAAGTTGACAGATGTCTGAAACCATCTAATTTTGGAGAACTGGCTAGTGCCCAACTACACCATTTTTCAGATGCCAGTGGAAGTGGATATGGATCTGTAACCTACTTAAGACTACAGAATTGTAACAATGATGTTCATGTCTCCTTTCTGCTTGGCAAATCTAGGGTGGCACCCCTAAAATCAGTCACTATTCCTCGCTTGGAGTTGACTGCTGCAGTCCTAGCTGTTCATATTGATAAAATGCTCAGAAAACAACTTCAGCTTCAACTGGAAAACTCTTGTTTTTGGACTGACAGCACATCTGTCCTAAAGTATATAAAAAATGAAAACAAGAGATTCCGTACCTTTGTTGCAAACAGGATTTCTGCAATCAGAGAAGCTTCAGATGTAACACAATGGAGGTATATTCATACTTCACAAAACCCTGCAGATGTTGCATCCAGAGGATTGACTGTTCAGCAATTTATTACCAGCAAAGAATGGTTAAATGGACCAGAATTTCTGAAAGAGCCAGTTTCAACATGGTCAAAAAACAACATTGACTTAAACGTTGTTGACAATGATCCAGAGCTGAAGAAAGAGCTCTCAGCAAATGCTGTAAATATTGAGGTCATCGAGAATGCAACCCATAGGCTAATTAATTACTTTTCGGATTGGAAAAGACTTAAAACCGCAGTTGCATGGATACTGAGAATAAGGAAAGTCCTACTTGAAGTAAGTTGCCAAAGGAAACAATTGACAATGACTTTGAATGATGACAATGTGTTGAAACAGAGATTGCAACAAACCAAAGCTTCATTTGGAGGTCAATGCTTGTCTTCAGATGACCTTTTAGAAGCAGAAAAAGCTGTAATCCAGTTCTGTCAATGGAAAAAATTTAGCACTGAGATTTCACTACTAAAATCAGAAAGATCTGAAATAAGAAAAGACAGTGCTATACGTAAGTTGAGCCCTATTTTAGAAGATGGGATACTGAGAGTTGGTGGGAGATTGTGCAGAGCTGCTATTCCTAAAGAAAGGAAACATCCGATTATTTTAGCCAAAGATCAGCATATTTCTACACTAATCCTCAGGCACATTCATGTACAAAATGGTCATTGTGGAAGAAATCATATGCTCTCCATTTTAAGAGAAAATTATTGGATTACTCACGCCAATGCATTAGCCAGAAAGGTTATTTCAAAGTGTACCTTCTGCAAAAGGCACAGTGGTAAATTGGGTGAGCAAAAAATGGCTGACTTGCCCGTAGACCGAATAACTGCAGATCTTCCTCCATTTACTAATGTTGGGTTGGACTATTTTGGTCCAATTGAGGTAAAAAGAGGTCGCAGTTGTGTAAAACGCTATGGCGTAATTTTTACCTGCATGGCCAGCAGGGCAGTTCACTTGGAGGTGGGATACTCATTGGACACTGATTCTTGCATAAATGCATTGCGACGATTCATATGCAGAAGAGGGCAAGTATGTCACATGATTTCTGATAATGGAACAAATTTCACCAGTGCAGAAAAGGAACTGAGAAAATCTCTTAAAGAGTTGAATCAAAGTAAAATCACCAAGGCTCTAGCACACAAAGGAATTAAATGGAGTTTTAATCCACCTGCAGCCTCTCATCATGGTGGTGCATGGGAACGTATCATCCGAATGATAAGAAAGGTGTTATCCTCTGTTTTAAATCAACAGACACTGAATGATGAAGAATTACATACTGTCCTGTGTGAAGCTGAGGCAATTCTCAATGATCGACCCATCACCAAAATATCTGAAGATCCAAATGATTTGGAAGCGCTAACCCCCAATCATCTTCTTACAATGAAGAGAGAACCCATCTATCCTCCAGGTCTTTTTGACAAATCAGATCAATATGTAAGAAGAAAGTGGAAACAAGTACAATACCTCTCAGATCTATTTTGGAAAAGATGGATCAAAGAGTACTTACCTTTGCTACAAGAACGTCAAAAATGGACAAAGGAAAGACGTAATTTTATGCCTGATGATATTGTTCTTATTGCAGATCCTTCAGCTCCACGCAATTCTTGGTTACTTGGTAGAGTGTTAGAAACTTACCCAGATAAAAAGGGTTTAGTTAGATCTGCACGAATTCAAACCAAAACAAACACAATAGTAAGACCTATAACAAAACTTTGTCTTTTATTGGAAATGTGAAAGGTAAATGGGATATGATGTATCTTTATTGTTAAAGAAGGCAATTGTTTATTGTTGATGATAATAATCTATTTAATGGCTCTTTATCTTATATGATTTAAAATTGTTTATTCCTTATGTCATTAACAATTAGGGGCCGGAATGTTGGAGCCATTAATATGGAGTTTCTTTGTTTGACACTAGATGGCGCCATTAGCCTTGGTGATGTATTTAAGTTTGTGTTAATGAGCCACAGGTGGCAAGGAATGGACGGTCAAACAAACTTTTTTGACCGTGTGAACTGGTTGTGCTAATGTTACGTTCGTATTTTGTTTATTTATTATGAAGGTTGAAGTTTTGTAAAACATTTTAATTTTCTTTATTGGATTTATGTGCCATGATAATAAATGGACTGGCATATTCAACTTCATCCTAAGATATGGACAATACATTTGTTTGTTTTTAGCAAGCCTAATGCACGCATCAATTCAGGACCCATAACTCCTTCCCCGTCGTTACAATGGTAAACCCACAGCAGATAGTGACCATTGACTCCCATAGTAGGAATAAAAAAATGATGGAATTTTATAGGTTCAATGAAAATTCTTTCATAATTTACTCATCCTTGTGTTGTTTTAAACCTGTATGCATTAGTTTTTTTCTGATTAACACAAAATAAAATATTTTGAGGAATGATGGTAAACCTACAGCAGATAGTGACCATTGACTCCCATAGTAGGAATAAAAAAAGATGGAATTTTATATGTTAAATGAAAATTCTTTCATAATTTACTCATCCTCGTGTTGTTTTAAACCTGTATGCATTAGTTTTTTCTGATTAACACAAAAGAAAATATTTTGAGGAATGATGGTAAACCCACAGCAGATAGTGACCATTGACTCCCATAGTAGGAATAAAAAAAGATGGAATTTTATAGGTTCAATGAAAATTCTTTCATAATTTACTCATCCTCGTGTTGTTTTAAACCTGTATGCATTAGTTTTTTTCTGATTAACACAAAAGAAAATATTTTGAGGAATGATGGTAAACCCACAGCAGATAGTGACCATTGACTCCCATAGTAGGAATAAAAAAAAGATGGAATTTTATAGGTTCAATGAAAATTCTTTCATAATTTACTCATCCTCGTGTTGTTTTAAACCTGTATGCATTAGTTTTTTCTGATTAACACAAAAGAAAATATTTTGAGGAATGATGGTAAACCCACAGCAGATAGTTACCATTGACTCCCATAGTAGGAATAAAAAAATGATGGAATTTTATAGGTTCAATGAAAATTCTTTAATAATTTACTCATCCTTGTGTTGTTTTAAACCTGTATGCATTAGTTTTTTTCTGATTAACACAAAAGAAAATATTTTGAGGAATGATGGTAAACCCACAGCAGATAGTGACCATTGACTCCCATAGCAGGAATAAAAAAATGAAGGAATTTTATATGTTAAATGAAAATTATTTCATAATTTACTCATCCTTGTGTTGTTTTAAACGTGTATCCATTAGTTTTTTTTCTGATTAACACAAAAGAAAATATTTTGAGGAATGATGGTAAACCCACAGCAGATAGTGACCATTGACTCCCATAGTAGGAATAAAAAAAAGATGGAATTTTATAGGTTCAATGAAAATTCTTTCATAATTTACTCATCCTCGTGTTGTTTTAAACCTGTATGCATTAGTTTTTTTCTGATTAACACAAAAGAAAATATTTTGAGGAATGATGGTAAACCCACAGCAGATAGTGACCATTGACTCCCATAGTAGGAATAAAAAAAAGATGGAATTTTATATGTTAAATGAAAATTCTTTCATAATTTACTCATCCTCGTGTTGTTTTAAACCTGTATGCATTAGTTTTTTCTGATTAACACAAAAGAAAATATTTTGAGGAATGATGGTAAACCCACAGCAGATAGTGACCATTGACTCCCATAGTAGGAATAAAAAAAAGATGGAATTTTATAGGTTCAATGAAAATTCTTTCATAATTTACTCATCCTCGTGTTGTTTTAAACCTGTATGCATTAGTTTTTTTCTGATTAACACAAAAGAAAATATTTTGAGGAATGATGGTAAACCCACAGCAGATAGTGACCATTGACTCCCATAGTAGGAATAAAAAAAGATGGAATTTTATAGGTTCAATTAAAATTCTTTCATAATTTACTCATCCTCGTGTTGTTTTAAACCTGTATGCATTAGTTTTTTCTGATTAACACAAAAGAAAATATTTTGAGGAATGATGGTAAACCCACAGCAGATAGTGACCATTGACTCCCATAGTAGGAATAAAAAAATGATGGAATTTTATAGGTTCAATGAAAATTCTTTCATAATTTACTCATCCTTGTGTTGTTTTAAACCTGTATGCATTAGTTTTTTTCTGATTAACACAAAATAAAATATTTTGAGGAATGATGGTAAACCCACAGCAGATAGTGACCATTGACTCCCATAGTAGGAATAAAAAATGATGGAATTTTATGGGTTCAATGAAAATTCTTTCATAATTTACTTATCCTTGTGTTGTTTTAAACCTGTATGCATTAGTTTTTTTCTGATTAACACAAAAGAAAATATTTTGAGGAATGATGGTAAACCCACAGCAGATAGTTACCATTGACTCCCATAGTAGGAATAAAAAAATGATGGAATTTTATGGGTTCAATGAAAAAACTTTCATAATTTACTCATTCTTGTGTTGTATTAAACCTGTATGCATTAGTTTTTTCTGATTAACACAAAAGAAAATATTTTGAGGAATGATGGTAAACCCACAGCAGATAGTGACCATTGACTCCCATAGTAGGAATAAAAAAATGATGGAATTTTATAGGTTCAAGAAAAATTATTTCATAATTTACTCATCCTTGTGTTGTTTTAAGCCTCTATGCATTAGTTTTTTTCTGATTAACACAAAAGAAAATATTTTGAGGAATGATGGTAAACCCACAGCAGATAGTGACCATTGACTCCCATAGTAGGAATAAAAAAATGATGGAATTTTATAGGTTCAATGAAAAAACTTTCATAATTTACTCATCCTTGTGTTGTTTTAAACCTGTATGCATTAGTTTTTTTCTGATTAACACAAAAGAAAATATTTTGAGGAATGATGGTAAACCCACAGCAGATAGTTACCATTGACTCCCATAGTAGGAATAAAAAAATGATGGAATTTTATAGGTTCAATGAAAATTCTTTCATAATTTACTCATCCTTGTGTTGTATTAAACCTGTATGCATTAGTTTTTTCTGATTAACACAAAAGAAAATATTTTGAGGAATGATGGTAAACCCACAGCAGATAGTGACCATTGACTCCCATAGTAGGAATAAAAAAATGATGGAATTTTATAGGTTCAATGAAAATTCTTTCATAATTTACTCATCCTCGTGTTGTTTTAAACCTGTATGCATTAGTTTTTTTCTGATTAACACAAAAGAAAATATTTTGAGGAATGATGGTAAACCCACAGCAGATAGTGACCATTGACTCCCATAGTAGGAATAAAAAAAAGATGGAATTTTATAGGTTCAATGAAAATTCTTTCATAATTTACTCATCCTCGTGTTGTTTTAAACCTGTATGCATTAGTTTTTTTCTGATTAACACAAAAGAAAATATTTTGAGGAATGATGGTAAACCCACAGCAGATAGTGACCATTGACTCCCATAGTAGGAATAAAAAAATGAAGGAATTTTATATGTTAAATGAAAATTATTTCATAATTTACTCATCCTTGTGTTGTTTTAAACGTGTATCCATTAGTTTTTTTCTGATTAACACAAAAGAAAATATTTTGAGGAATGATGGTAAACCCACAGCAGATAGTGACCATTGACTCCCATAGTAGGAATAAAAAATGATGGAATTTTATAGGTTCAATGAAAATTCTTTCATAATTTACTCATCCTCGTGTTGTTTTAAACCTGTATGCATTAGTTTTTTCTGATTAACACAAAAGAAAATATTTTGAGGAATGATGGTAAACCCACAGCAGATAGTGACCATTGACTCCCATAGTAGGAAAAAAAAAAGATGGAATTTTATAGGTTCAATGAAAATTCTTTCATAATTTACTCATCCTCGTGTTGTTTTAAACCTGTATGCATTAGTTTTTTTCTGATTAACACAAAAGAAAATATTTTGAGGAATGATGGTAAACCCACAGCAGATAGTGACCATTGACTCCCATAGTAGGAATAAAAAAATGAAGGAATTTTATATGTTAAATGAAAATTATTTCATAATTTACTCATCCTTGTGTTGTTTTAAACGTGTATCCATTAGTTTTTTTCTGATTAACACAAAAGAAAATATTTTGAGGAATGATGGTAAACCCACAGCAGATAGTGACCATTGACTCCCATAGTAGGAATAAAAAATGATGGAATTTTATAGGTTCAATGAAAATTCTTTCATAATTTACTCATCCTCGTGTTGTTTTAAACCTGTATGCATTAGTTTTTTCTGATTAACACAAAAGAAAATATTTTGAGAAATGATGGTAAACCCACAGCAGATAGTGACCATTGACTCCCATAGTAGGAATAAAAAAATGATGGAATTTTATAGGTACCATCAACTGTGTGCTAATTATATATATTTTTTAATATTTTCTTCATCATTTATCAAGATACTTCTAAATAATTTTTTTCCTACTATGGAAGTCAATGGTAATTTATTTCATTATTTGCTTTGCAGGCTTGCAGAGCTGATATGATGACGACTTAAACATCCTCGACACAACTGAAGGAACAACTTAAAGAGATTGTTCAATGAAAATTATTTCATTATTTACTCATCGTCGTGTTGTTTTAAACCTGTATGCATTAGTTTTTTTCGGATTAACACAAAAGAAAATATTATGAGGAATGATGGTAAACCCACAGCAGATAGTTACCAATGACTCCCATAGTAGGAATAAAAAAATGATGGAATTTTATAGGTTCAAGAAAAATTCTTTCATAATTTACTCATCCTTGTGTTGTTTTAAACCTGTATGCATTAGTTTTTTTCTGATTAACACAAAAGAAAATATTTTGAGGAATGATGGTAAACCCACAGCAGATAGTGACCATTGACTCCCATAGTAGGAATAAAAAAATGATGGAATTTTATAGGTTCAATGAAAATTCTTTCATAATTTACTCATCCTTGTGTTGTTTTAAACCTGTATGCATTAGTTTTTTTCTGATTAACACACAATAAAAAAAATTTGAGGAATGATGGTAAACCCACAGCAGATAGTTACCATTGACTCCCATAGGAGGAATAAAAAAATGAAGGAATTTTATATGTTAAATGAAAATTCTTTCATAATTTACTCATCCTCGTGTTGTTTTAAACCTGTATGCATTAGTTTTTTCTGATTAACACAAAAGAAAATATTTTGAGGAATGATGGTAAACCCACAGCAGATAGTGACCATTGACTCCCATAGTAGGAATAAAAAAATGAAGGAATTTTATATGTTAAATGAAAATTCTTTCATAATTTACTCATCCTTGTGTTGTTTTAAACCTGTATGCATTAGTTTTTTTCTGATTAACACAAAATAAAAAAATTTTGAGGAATGATGGTAAACCCACAGCAGATAGTTACCATTGACTCCCATAGTAGGAATAAAAAAATGATGGAATTTTATAGGTTCAATGAAAATTCTTTCATAATTTACTCATCCTTGTGTTGTTTTAAACCTGTATGCATTAGTTTTTTTCTGATTAACACAAAATAAAATATTTTGAGGAATGATGGTAAACCCACAGCAGATAGTGACCATTGACTCCCATAGTAGGAATAAAAAATGATGGAATTTTATAGGTTCAATGAAAATTCTTTCATAATTTACTCATCCTTGTGTTGTTTTAAACCTGTATGCATTAGTTTTTTTCTGATTAACACAAAAGAAAATATTTTGAGGAATGATGGTAAACCCACAGCAGATAGTGACCATTGACTCCCATAGTAGGAATAAAAAAATGATGGAATTTTATGGGTTCAATGAAAAAACTTTCATAATTTACTCATCCTTGGGTTGTTTTAAACCTGTATGCATTAGTTTTTTTCTGATTAACACAAAAGAAAATATTTTGAGGAATGATGGTAAACCCACAGCAGATAGTGACCATTGACTCCCATAGTAGGAATAAAAAAAAGATGGAATTTTATAGGTTCAATGAAAATTCTTTCATAATTTACTCATCCTCGTGTTGTTTTAAACCTGTATGCATTAGTTTTTTCTGATTAACACAAAAGAAAATATTTTGAGGAATGATGGTAAACCCACAGCAGATAGTGACCATTGACTCCCATAGTAGGAATAAAAAAAATGATGGAATTTTATATGTTAAATGAAAATTCTTTCATAATTTACTCATCCTCGTGTTGTTTTAAACCTGTATGCATTAGTTTTTTCTGATTAACACAAAATAAAATATTATGAGGAATGATGGTAAACCCACAGCAGATAGTTTCCATTGACTCCCATAGTAGGAATAAAAAAATGATGGAATTTTATAGGTTCAATGAAAATTCTTTCATAATTTACTCATCCTCGTGTTGTTTTAAACCTGTATGCATTAGTTTTTTTCTGATTAACACAAAATAAAAAAATTTTGAGGAATGATGGTAAACCCACAGCAGATAGTTACCATTGACTCCCATAGTAGGAATAAAAAATGATGGAATTTTATAGGTTCAATGAAAATTCTTTCATAATTTACTCATCCTTGTGTTGTTTTAAACCTGTATGCATTAGTTTTTTTCTGATTAACACAAAAGAAAATATTTTGAGGAATGATGGTAAACCCACAGCAGATAGTGACCATTGACTCCCATAGTAGGAATAAAAAAATGAAGGAATTTTATATGTTAAATGAAAATTATTTCATAATTTACTCATCCTTGTGTTGTTTTAAACGTGTATCCATTAGTTTTTTTCTGAATAACACAAAAGAAAATATTTTGAGGAATGATGGTAAACCCACAGCAGATAGTTACCATTGACTCCCATAGTAGGAATAAAAAAATGATGGAATTTTATAGGTTCAATGAAAATTCTTTCATTATTTACTCATCCTCGTGTTGTTTTAAACCTGTATGCATTAGTTTTTTTCTGATTAACACAAAATAAAAAAATTTTGAGGAATGATGGTAAACCCACAGCAGATAGTTACCATTGACTCCCATAGTAGGAATAAAAAATGATGGAATTTTATAGGTTCAATGAAAATTCTTTCATAATTTACTCATCCTTGTGTTGTTTTAAACCTGTATGCATTAGTTTTTTTCTGATTAACACAAAAGAAAATATTTTGAGGAATGATGGTAAACCCACAGCAGATAGTGACCATTGACTCCCATAGTAGGAATAAAAAAATGAAGGAATTTTATATGTTAAATGAAAATTATTTCATAATTTACTCATCCTTGTGTTGTTTTAAACGTGTATCCATTAGTTTTTTTCTGAATAACACAAAAGAAAATATTTTGAGGAATGATGGTAAACCCACAGCAGATAGTTACCATTGACTCCCATAGTAGGAATAAAAAAATGATGGAATTTTATAGGTTCAATGAAAATTCTTTCATAATTTACTCATCCTTGTGTTGTTTTAAACCTGTATGCATTAGTTTTTTTCTGATTAACACAAAAGAAAATATTTTGAGGAATGATGGTAAACCCACAGCAGATAGTGACCATTGACTCCCATAGTAGGAATAAAAAAATGAAGGAATTTTATATGTTAAATGAAAATTATTTCATAATTTACTCATCCTTGTGTTGTTTTAAACGTGTATCCATTAGTTTTTTTCTGATTAACACAAAAGAAAATATTTTGAGGAATGATGGTAAACCCACAGCAGATAGTTACCATTGACTCCCATAGTAGGAATAAAAAAATGATGGAATTTTATAGGTTCAATGAAAATTCTTTCATAATTTACTCATCCTTGTGTTGTTTTAAACCTGTATGCATTAGTTTTTTTCTGATTAACACAAAAGAAAATATTTTGAGGAATGATGGTAAACCCACAGCAGATAGTGACCATTGACTCCCATAGTAGGAATAAAAAAAAGATGGAATTTTATAGGTTCAATGAAAATTCTTTCATAATTTACTCATCCTCGTGTTGTTTTAAACCTGTATGCATTAGTTTTTTTCTGATTAACACAAAAGAAAATATTTTGAGGAATGATGGTAAACCCACAGCAGATAGTGACCATTGACTCCCATAGTAGGAATAAAAAATGATGGAATTTTATAGGTTCAATGAAAATTCTTTCATAATTTACTCATCCTCGTGTTGTTTTAAACCTGTATGCATTAGTTTTTTCTGATTAACACAAAAGAAAATATTTTGAGGAATGATGGTAAACCCACAGCAGATAGTGACCATTGACTCCCATAGTAGGAAAAAAAAAAGATGGAATTTTATAGGTTCAATGAAAATTCTTTCATAATTTACTCATCCTCGTGTTGTTTTAAACCTGTATGCATTAGTTTTTTTCTGATTAACACAAAAGAAAATATTTTGAGGAATGATGGTAAACCCACAGCAGATAGTGACCATTGACTCCCATAGTAGGAATAAAAAAATGAAGGAATTTTATATGTTAAATGAAAATTATTTCATAATTTACTCATCCTTGTGTTGTTTTAAACGTGTATCCATTAGTTTTTTTCTGATTAACACAAAAGAAAATATTTTGAGGAATGATGGTAAACCCACAGCAGATAGTGACCATTGACTCCCATAGTAGGAATAAAAAATGATGGAATTTTATAGGTTCAATGAAAATTCTTTCATAATTTACTCATCCTCGTGTTGTTTTAAACCTGTATGCATTAGTTTTTTCTGATTAACAGAAAAGAAAATATTTTGAGGAATGATGGTAAACCCACAGCAGATAGTGACCATTGACTCCCATAATAGGAATAAAAAAATGATGGAATTTTATAGGTACCATCAACTGTGTGCTAATTATATATATTTTTTAATATTTTCTTCATCATTTATCAAGATACTTCTAAATAATTTTTTTCCTACTATGGAAGTCAATGGTAATTTATTTCATTATTTGCTTTGCAGGCTTGCAGAGCTGATATGATGACGACTTAAACATCCTCGACACAACTGAAGGAACAACTTAAAGAGATTGTTCAATGAAAATTATTTCATTATTTACTCATCGTCGTGTTGTTTTAGACCTGTATGCATTAGTTTTTTTCGGATTAACACAAAAGAAAATATTATGAGGAATGATGGTAAACCCACAGCAGATAGTTACCAATGACTCCCATAGTAGGAATAAAAAAATGATGGAATTTTATAGGTTCAAGAAAAATTCTTTCATAATTTACTAATCCTTGTGTTGTTTTAAACCTGTATGCATTAGTTTTTTTCTGATTAACACAAAAGAAAATATTTTGAGGAATGATGGTAAACCCACAGCAGATAGTGACCATTGACTCCCATAGTAGGAATAAAAAAATGATGGAATTTTATAGGTTCAATGAAAATTCTTTCATAATTTACTCATCCTTGTGTTGTTTTAAACCTGTATGCATTAGTTTTTTTCTGATTAACACACAATAAAAAAAATTTGAGGAATGATGGTAAACCCACAGCAGATAGTTACCATTGACTCCCATAGTAGGAATAAAAAAATGAAGGAATTTTATGTTAAATGAAAATTCTTTCATAATTTACTCATCCTTGTGTTGTTTTAAACCTGTATGCATTAGTTTTTTTCTGATTAACACAAAAGAAAATATTTTGAGGAATGATGGTAAACCCACAGCAGATAGTGACCATTGACTCCCATAGTAGGAATAAAAAATGATGGAATTTTATAGGTTCAATGAAAATTCTTTCATAATTTACTCATCCTCGTGTTGTTTTAAACCTGTATGCATTAGTTTTTTCTGATTAACACAAAAGAAAATATTTTGAGGAATGATGGTAAACCCACAGCAGATAGTGACCATTGACTCCCATAGTAGGAAAAAAAAAAGATGGAATTTTATAGGTTCAATGAAAATTCTTTCATAATTTACTCATCCTCGTGTTGTTTTAAACCTGTATGCATTAGTTTTTTTCTGAATAACACAAAAGAAAATATTTTGAGGAATGATGGTAAACCCACAGCAGATAGTGACCATTGACTCCCATAGTAGGAATAAAAAAATGAAGGAATTGTATATGTTAAATGAAAATTATTTCATAATTTACTCATCCTTGTGTTGTTTTAAACGTGTATCCATTAGTTTTTTTCTGATTAACACAAAAGAAAATATTTTGAGGAATGATGGTAAACCCACAGCAGATAGTGACCATTGACTCACATAGTAGGAATAAAAAAAAGATGGAATTTTATAGGTTCAATGAAAATTCTTTCATAATTTACTCATCCTCGTGTTGTTTTAAACCTGTATGCATTAGTTTTTTTCTGATTAACACAAAAGAAAATATTTTGAGGAATGATGGTAAACCCACAGCAGATAGTGACCATTGACTCCCATAGTAGGAATAAAAAAATGAAGGAATTTTATATGTTAAATGAAAATTCTTTCATAATTTACTCATCCTTGTGTTGTTTTAAACCTGTATGCATTAGTTTTTTTCTGATTAACACAAAATAAAAAAATTTTGAGGAATGATGGTAAACCCACAGCAGATAGTTACCATTGACTCCCATAGTAGGAATAAAAAATGATGGAATTTTATAGGTTCAATGAAAATTCTTTCATAATTTACTCATCCTTGTGTTGTTTTAAACCTATATGCATTAGTTTTTTCTGATTAACACAAAAGAAAATATTTTGAGGAATGATGGTAAACCCACAGCAGATAGTGACCATTGACTCCCATAGTAGGAATAAAAAAATGAAGGAATTTTATATGTTAAATGAAAATTATTTCATAATTTACTCATCCTTGTGTTGTTTTAAACGTGTATCCATTAGTTTTTTTCTGAATAACACAAAAGAAAATATTTTGAGGAATGATGGTAAACCCACAGCAGATAGTTACCATTGACTCCCATAGTAGGAATAAAAAAATGATGGAATTTTATAGGTTCAATGAAAATTCTTTCATAATTTACTCATCCTTGTGTTGTTTTAAACCTGTATGCATTAGTTTTTTTCTGATTAACACAAAAGAAAATATTTTGAGGAATGATGGTAAACCCACAGCAGATAGTGACCATTGACTCCCATAGTAGGAATAAAAAAATGAAGGAATTTTATATGTTAAATGAAAATTATTTCATAATTTACTCATCCTTGTGTTGTTTTAAACGTGTATCCATTAGTTTTTTTCTGATTAACACAAAAGAAAATATTTTGAGGAATGATGGTAAACCCACAGCAGATAGTTACCATTGACTCCCATAGTAGGAATAAAAAAATGATGGAATTTTATAGGTTCAATGAAAATTCTTTCATAATTTACTCATCCTTGTGTTGTTTTAAACCTGTATGCATTAGTTTTTTTCTGATTAACACAAAAGAAAATATTTTGAGGAATGATGGTAAACCCACAGCAGATAGTGACCATTGACTCCCATAGTAGGAATAAAAAAAAGATGGAATTTTATAGGTTCAATGAAAATTCTTTCATAATTTACTCATCCTCGTGTTGTTTTAAACCTGTATGCATTAGTTTTTTTCTGATTAACACAAAAGAAAATATTTTGAGGAATGATGGTAAACCCACAGCAGATAATGACCATTGACTCCCATAGTAGGAATAAAAAAAAGATGGAATTTTATAGGTTCAATGAAAATTCTTTCATAATTTACTCATCCTCGTGTTGTTTTAAACCTGTATGCATTAGTTTTTTCTGATTAACACAAAATAAAATATTTTGAGGAATGATGGTAAACCCACAGCAGATAGTGACCATTGACTCCCATAGTAGGAATAAAAAAAAGATGGAATTTTATATGTTAAATGAAAATTCTTTCATAATTTACTCATCCTCGTGTTGTTTTAAACCTGTATGCATTAGTTTTTTCTGATTAACACAAAAGAAAATATTTTGAGGAATGATGGTAAACCCACAGCAGATAGTGACCATTGACTCCCATAGTAGGAATAAAAAAAAGATGGAATTTTATAGGTTCAATTAAAATTCTTTCATAATTTACTCATCCTCGTGTTGTTTTAAACCTGTATGCATTAGTTTTTTCTGATTAACACAAAAGAAAATATTTTGAGGAATGATGGTAAACCCACAGCAGATAGTGACCATTGACTCCCATAGTAGGAATAAAAAAATGATGGAATTTTATAGGTTCAATGAAAATTCTTTCATAATTTACTCATCCTTGTGTTGTTTTAAACCTGTATGCATTAGTTTTTTTCTGATTAACACAAAAGAAAATATTTTGAGGAATGATGGTAAACCCACAGCAGATAGTTACCATTGACTCCCATAGTAGGAATAAAAAAATGAAGGAATTTTATATGTTAAATGAAAATTCTTTCATAATTGACTCATCCTTGTGTTGTTTTAAACGTGTATCCATTAGTTTTTTTCTGAATAACACAAAAGAAAATATTTTGAGGAATGATGGTAAACCCACAGCAGATAGTTACCATTGACTCCCATAGTAGGAATAAAAAAATGATGGAATTTTATAGGTTCAATGAAAATTCTTTCATAATTTACTCATCCTTGTGTTGTTTTAAACCTGTATGCATTAGTTTTTTTCTGATTAACACAAAAGAAAATATTTTGAGGAATGATGGTAAACCCACAGCAGATAGTGACCATTGACTCCCATAGTAGGAATAAAAAAATGAAGGAATTTTATATGTTAAATGAAAATTATTTCATAATTTACTCATCCTTGTGTTGTTTTAAACGTGTATCCATTAGTTTTTTTCTGATTAACACAAAAGAAAATATTTTGAGGAATGATTGTAAACCCACAGCAGATAGTTACCATTGACTCCCATAGTAGGAATAAAAAAATGATGGAATTTTATAGGTTCAATGAAAATTATTTCATAATTTACTCATCCTTGTGTTGTTTTAAACCTGTATGCATTAGTTTTTTTCTGATTAACACAAAAGAAAATATTTTGAGGAATGATGGTAAACCCACAGCAGATAGTGACCATTGACTCCCATAGTAGGAATAAAAAAAGATGGAATTTTATAGGTTCAATGAAAATTCTTTCATAATTTACTCATCCTCGTGTTGTTTTAAACCTGTATGCATTAGTTTTTTTCTGATTAACACAAAAGAAAATATTTTGAGGAATGATGGTAAACCCACAGCAGATAGTGACCATTGACTCCCATAGTAGGAATAAAAAAAAGATGGAATTTTATAGGTTCAATGAAAATTCTTTCATAATTTACTCATCCTCGTGTTGTTTTAAACCTGTATGCATTAGTTTTTTCTGATTAACACAAAATAAAATATTTTGAGGAATGATGGTAAACCCACAGCAGATAGTGACCATTGACTCCCATAGTAGGAATAAAAAAAAGATGGAATTTTATATGTTAAATGAAAATTCTTTCATAATTTACTCATCCTCGTGTTGTTTTAAACCTGTATGCATTAGTTTTTTCTGATTAACACAAAAGAAAATATTTTGAGGAATGATGGTAAACCCACAGCAGATAGTGCCTATTGACTCCCATAGTAGGAATAAAAAAAAGATGGAATTTTATAGGTTCAATTAAAATTCTTTCATAATTTACTCATCCTCGTGTTGTTTTAAACCTGTATGCATTAGTTTTTTCTGATTAACACAAAAGAAAATATTTTGAGGAATGATGGTAAACCCACAGCAGATAGTGACCATTGACTCCCATAGTAGGAATAAAAAAATGATGGAATTTTATAGGTTCAATGAAAATTCTTTCATAATTTACTCATCCTTGTGTTGTTTTAAACCTGTATGCATTAGTTTTTTTCTGATTAACACAAAAGAAAATATTTTGAGGAATGATGGTAAACCCACAGCAGATAGTGACCATTGACTCCCATAGTAGGAATAAAAAATGATGGAATTTTATAGGTTCAATGAAAATTCTTTCATAATTTACTCATCCTCGTGTTGTTTTAAACCTGTATGCATTAGTTTTTTCTGATTAACACAAAAGAAAATATTTTGAGGAATGATGGTAAACCCACAGCAGATAGTGACCATTGACTCCCATAGTAGGAAAAAAAAAAGATGGAATTTTATAGGTTCAATGAAAATTCTTTCATAATTTACTCATCCTCGTGTTGTTTTAAACCTGTATGCATTAGTTTTTTTCTGATTAACACAAAAGAAAATATTTTGAGGAATGATGGTAAACCCACAGCAGATAGTGACCATTGACTCCCATAGTAGGAATAAAAAAATGAAGGAATTTTATATGTTAAATGAAAATTATTTCATAATTTACTCATCCTTGTGTTGTTTTAAACGTGTATCCATTAGTTTTTTTCTGATTAACACAAAAGAAAATATTTTGAGGAATGATGGTAAACCCACAGCAGATAGTGACCATTGACTCACATAGTAGGAATAAAAAAAAGATGGAATTTTATAGGTTCAATGAAAATTCTTTCATAATTTACTCATCCTCGTGTTGTTTTAAACCTGTATGCATTAGTTTTTTTCTGATTAACACAAAAGAAAATATTTTGAGGAATGATGGTAAACCCACAGCAGATAGTGACCATTGACTCCCATAGTAGGAATAAAAAAATGAAGGAATTTTATATGTTAAATGAAAATTCTTTCATAATTTACTCATCCTTGTGTTGTTTTAAACCTGTATGCATTAGTTTTTTTCTGATTAACACAAAATAAAAAAATTTTGAGGAATGATGGTAAACCCACAGCAGATAGTTACCATTGACTCCCATAGTAGGAATAAAAAATGATGGAATTTTATAGGTTCAATGAAAATTCTTTCATAATTTACTCATCCTTGTGTTGTTTTAAACCTGTATGCATTAGTTTTTTCTGATTAACACAAAAGAAAATATTTTGAGGAATGATGGTAAACCCACAGCAGATAGTGACCATTGACTCCCATAGTAGGAATAAAAAAAATGAAGGAATTTTATATGTTAAATGAAAATTATTTCATAATTTACTCATCCTTGTGTTGTTTTAAACGTGTATCCATTAGTTTTTTTCTGAATAACACAAAAGAAAATATTTTGAGGAATGATGGTAAACCCACAGCAGATAGTTACCATTGACTCCCATAGTAGGAATAAAAAAATGATGGAATTTTATAGGTTCAATGAAAATTCTTTCATAATTTACTCATCCTTGTGTTGTTTTAAACCTGTATGCATTAGTTTTTTTCTGATTAACACAAAAGAAAATATTTTGAGGAATGATGGTAAACCCACAGCAGATAGTGACCATTGACTCCCATAGTAGGAATAAAAAAAAGATGGAATTTTATAGGTTCAATGAAAATTCTTTCATAATTTACTCATCCTCGTGTTGTTTTAAACCTGTATGCATTAGTTTTTTTCTGATTAACACAAAAGAAAATATTTTGAGGAATGATGGTAAACCCACAGCAGATAGTGACCATTGACTCCCATAGTAGGAATAAAAAATGATGGAATTTTATAGGTTCAATGAAAATTCTTTCATAATTTACTCATCCTCGTGTTGTTTTAAACCTGTATGCATTAGTTTTTTCTGATTAACACAAAAGAAAATATTTTGAGGAATGATGGTAAACCCACAGCAGATAGTGACCATTGACTCCCATAGTAGGAAAAAAAAAGATGGAATTTTATAGGTTCAATGAAAATTCTTTCATAATTTACTCATCCTCGTGTTGTTTTAAACCTGTATGCATTAGTTTTTTTCTGATTAACACAAAAGAAAATATTTTGAGGAATGATGGTAAACCCACAGCAGATAGTGACCATTGACTCCCATAGTAGGAATAAAAAAATGAAGGAATTTTATATGTTAAATGAAAATTATTTCATAATTTACTCATCCTTGTGTTGTTTTAAACGTGTATCCATTAGTTTTTTTCTGATTAACACAAAAGAAAATATTTTGAGGAATGATGGTAAACCCACAGCAGATAGTGACCATTGACTCCCATAGTAGGAATAAAAAATGATGGAATTTTATAGGTTCAATGAAAATTCTTTCATAATTTACTCATCCTCGTGTTGTTTTAAACCTGTATGCATTAGTTTTTTCTGATTAACACAAAAGAAAATATTTTGAGGAATGATGGTAAACCCACAGCAGATAGTGACCATTGACTCCCATAATAGGAATAAAAAAATGATGGAATTTTATAGGTACCATCAACTGTGTGCTAATTATATATATTTTTTAATATTTTCTTCATCATTTATCAAGATACTTCTAAATAATTTTTTTCCTACTATGGAAGTCAATGGTAATTTATTTCATTATTTGCTTTGCAGGCTTGCAGAGCTGATATGATGACGACTTAAACATCCTCGACACAACTGAAGGAACAACTTAAAGAGATTGTTCAATGAAAATTATTTCATTATTTACTCATCGTCGTGTTGTTTTAGACCTGTATGCATTAGTTTTTTTCGGATTAACACAAAAGAAAATATTATGAGGAATGATGGTAAACCCACAGCAGATAGTGACCATTGACTCCCATAGTAGGAATAAAAAAATGATGGAATTTTATGGGTTCAATGAAAATTCTTTCATAATTTACTCATCCTTGTGTTGTTTTAAACCTGTATGCATTAGTTTTTTTCTGATTAACACAAAAGAAAATATTTTGAGGAATGATGGTAAACCCACAGCAGATAGTGACCATTGACTCCCATAGTAGGAATAAAAAAATGATGGAATTTTATAGGTTCAATGAAAATTCTTTCATAATTTACTCATCCTCGTGTTGTTTTAAACCTGTATGCATTAGTTTTTTTCTGATTAACACAAAAGAAAATATTTTGAGGAATGATGGTAAACCCACAGCAGATAGTGACCATTGACTCCCATAGTAGGAATAAAAAAAATGATGGAATTTTATATTATGTTAAATGAAAATTCTTTCATAATTTACTCATCCTCGTGTTGTTTTAAACCTGTATGCATTAGTTTTTTCTGATTAACACAAAAGAAAATATTTTGAGGAATGATGGTAAACCCACAGCAGATAGTGACCATTGACTCCCATAGTAGGAATAAAAAAATGATGGAATTTTATAGGTTCAATGAAAATTCTTTCATAATTTACTCATCCTTGTGTTGTTTTAAACCTGTATGCATTAGTTTTTTTCTGATTAACACAAAAGAAAATATTTTGAGGAATGATGGTAAACCCACAGCAGATAGTGACCATTGACTCCCATAGTAGGAATAAAAAAAAGATGGAATTTTATAGGTTCAATGAAAATTCTTTCATAATTTACTCATCCTCGTGTTGTTTTAAACCTGTATGCATTAGTTTTTTTCTGATTAACACAAAAGAAAATATTTTGAGGAATGATGGTAAACCCACAGCAGATAGTGACCATTGACTCCCATAGTAGGAATAAAAAAATGAAGGAATTTTATATGTTAAATGAAAATTATTTCATAATTTACTCATCCTTGTGTTGTTTTAAACGTGTATCCATTAGTTTTTTTCTGATTAACACAAAAGAAAATATTTTGAGGAATGATGGTAAACCCACAGCAGATAGTTACCATTGACTCCCATAGTAGGAATAAAAAAATGATGGAATTTTATAGGTTCAATGAAAATTCTTTCATAATTTACTCATCCTTGTGTTGTTTTAAACCTGTATGCATTAGTTTTTTTCTGATTAACACAAAATAAAATATTTTGAGGAATGATGGTAAACCCACAGCAGATAGTGACCATTGACTCCCATAGTAGGAATAAAAAAAGATGGAATTTTATAGGTTCAATGAAAATTCTTTCATAATTTACTCATCCTCGTGTTGTTTTAAACCTGTATGCATTAGTTTTTTTCTGATTAACACAAAAGAAAATATTTTGAGGAATGATGGTAAACCCACAGCAGATAGTGACCATTGACTCCCATAGTAGGAATAAAAAAAAGATGGAATTTTATAGGTTCAATGAAAATTCTTTCATAATTTACTCATCCTCGTGTTGTTTTAAACCTGTATACATTAGTTTTTTCTGATTAACACAAAAGAAAATATTTTGAGGAATGATGGTAAACCCACAGCAGATAGTGACCGATGACTCCCATAGTAGGAATAAAAAAATGAAGGAATTTTATAGGTTCAATGAAAATTCTTTCATAATTTATTCATCCTTGTGTTGTTTTAAACCTGTATGCATTAGTTTTTTTCTGATTAACACAAAATAAAAAAATTTTGAGGAATGATGGTAAACCCACAGCAGATAGTTACCATTGACTCCCATAGTAGGAATAAAAAAATGATGGAATTTTATAGGTTCAATGAAAATTATTTCATAATTTACTCATCCTTGTGTTGTTTTAAACCTGTATGCATTAGTTTTTTTCTGATTAACACAAAAGAAAATATTTTGAGGAATGATGGTAAACCCACAGCAGATAGTGACCATTGACTCCCATAGTAGGAATAAAAAAAGATGGAATTTTATAGGTTCAATGAAAATTCTTTCATAATTTACTCATCCTCGTGTTGTTTTAAACCTGTATGCATTAGTTTTTTTCTGATTAACACAAAAGAAAATATTTTGAGGAATGATGGTAAACCCACAGCAGATAGTGACCATTGACTCCCATAGTAGGAATAAAAAAAAGATGGAATTTTATAGGTTCAATTAAAATTCTTTCATAATTTACTCATCCTCGTGTTGTTTTAAACCTGTATGCATTAGTTTTTTCTGATTAACACAAAAGAAAATATTTTGAGGAATGATGGTAAACCCACAGCAGATAGTGACCATTGACTCCCATAGTAGGAATAAAAAAATGATGGAATTTTATAGGTTCAATGAAAATTCTTTCATAATTTACTCATCCTTGTGTTGTTTTAAACCTGTATGCATTAGTTTTTTTCTGATTAACACAAAAGAAAATATTTTGAGGAATGATGGTAAACCCACAGCAGATAGTGACCATTGACTCCCATAGTAGGAATAAAAAATGATGGAATTTTATAGGTTCAATGAAAATTCTTTCATAATTTACTCATCCTCGTGTTGTTTTAAACCTGTATGCATTAGTTTTTTCTGATTAACACAAAAGAAAATATTTTGAGGAATGATGGTAAACCCACAGCAGATAGTGACCATTGACTCCCATAGTAGGAATAAAAAAATGATGGAATTTTATAGGTTCAATGAAAATTCTTTCATAATTTACTCATCCTTGTGTTGTTTTAAACCTGTATGCATTAGTTTTTTTCTGATTAACACAAAAGAAAATATTTTGAGGAATGATGGTAAACCCACAGCAGATAGTGACCATTGACTCCCATAGTAGGAATAAAAAAAAGATGGAATTTTATAGGTTCAATGAAAATTCTTTCATAATTTACTCATCCTCGTGTTGTTTTAAACCTGTATGCATTAGTTTTTTTCTGATTAACACAAAAGAAAATATTTTGAGGAATGATGGTAAACCCACAGCAGATAGTGACCATTGACTCCCATAGTAGGAATAAAAAAATGAAGGAATTTTATATGTTAAATGAAAATTATTTCATAATTTACTCATCCTTGTGTTGTTTTAAACGTGTATCCATTAGTTTTTTTCTGATTAACACAAAAGAAAATATTTTGAGGAATGATGGTAAACCCACAGCAGATAGTTACCATTGACTCCCATAGTAGGAATAAAAAAATGATGGAATTTTATAGGTTCAATGAAAATTCTTTCATAATTTACTCATCCTTGTGTTGTTTTAAACCTGTATGCATTAGTTTTTTTCTGATTAACACAAAATAAAATATTTTGAGGAATGATGGTAAACCCACAGCAGATAGTGACCATTGACTCCCATAGTAGGAATAAAAAAAGATGGAATTTTATAGGTTCAATGAAAATTCTTTCATAATTTACTCATCCTCGTGTTGTTTTAAACCTGTATGCATTAGTTTTTTTCTGATTAACACAAAAGAAAATATTTTGAGGAATGATGGTAAACCCACAGCAGATAGTGACCATTGACTCCCATAGTAGGAATAAAAAAAAGATGGAATTTTATAGGTTCAATGAAAATTCTTTCATAATTTACTCATCCTCGTGTTGTTTTAAACCTGTATACATTAGTTTTTTCTGATTAACACAAAAGAAAATATTTTGAGGAATGATGGTAAACCCACAGCAGATAGTGACCGATGACTCCCATAGTAGGAATAAAAAAATGAAGGAATTTTATAGGTTCAATGAAAATTCTTTCATAATTTATTCATCCTTGTGTTGTTTTAAACCTGTATGCATTAGTTTTTTTCTGATTAACACAAAATAAAAAAATTTTGAGGAATGATGGTAAACCCACAGCAGATAGTTACCATTGACTCCCATAGTAGGAATAAAAAAATGATGGAATTTTATAGGTTCAATGAAAATTATTTCATAATTTACTCATCCTTGTGTTGTTTTAAACCTGTATGCATTAGTTTTTTTCTGATTAACACAAAAGAAAATATTTTGAGGAATGATGGTAAACCCACAGCAGATAGTGACCATTGACTCCCATAGTAGGAATAAAAAAAGATGGAATTTTATAGGTTCAATGAAAATTCTTTCATAATTTACTCATCCTCGTGTTGTTTTAAACCTGTATGCATTAGTTTTTTTCTGATTAACACAAAAGAAAATATTTTGAGGAATGATGGTAAACCCACAGCAGATAGTGACCATTGACTCCCATAGTAGGAATAAAAAAAAGATGGAATTTTATAGGTTCAATGAAAATTCTTTCATAATTTACTCATCCTCGTGTTGTTTTAAACCTGTATGCATTAGTTTTTTCTGATTAACACAAAATAAAATATTTTGAGGAATGATGGTAAACCCACAGCAGATAGTGACCATTGACTCCCATAGTAGGAATAAAAAAAAGATGGAATTTTATATGTTAAATGAAAATTCTTTCATAATTTACTCATCCTCGTGTTGTTTTAAACCTGTATGCATTAGTTTTTTCTGATTAACACAAAAGAAAATATTTTGAGGAATGATGGTAAACCCACAGCAGATAGTGCCTATTGACTCCCATAGTAGGAATAAAAAAAAGATGGAATTTTATAGGTTCAATTAAAATTCTTTCATAATTTACTCATCCTCGTGTTGTTTTAAACCTGTATGCATTAGTTTTTTCTGATTAACACAAAAGAAAATATTTTGAGGAATGATGGTAAACCCACAGCAGATAGTGACCATTGACTCCCATTGTAGGAATAAAAAAATGATGGAATTTTATAGGTTCAATGAAAATTCTTTCATAATTTACTCATCCTTGTGTTGTTTTAAACCTGTATGCATTAGTTTTTTTCTGATTAACACAAAAGAAAATATTTTGAGGAATGATGGTAAACCCACAGCAGATAGTGACCATTGACTCCCATAGTAGGAATAAAAAATGATGGAATTTTATAGGTTCAATGAAAATTCTTTCATAATTTACTCATCCTCGTGTTGTTTTAAACCTGTATGCATTAGTTTTTTCTGATTAACACAAAAGAAAATATTTTGAGGAATGATGGTAAACCCACAGCAGATAGTGACCATTGACTCCCATAGTAGGAAAAAAAAAAGATGGATTTTTATAGGTTCAATGAAAATTCTTTCATAATTTACTCATCCTCGTGTTGTTTTAAACCTGTATGCATTAGTTTTTTTCTGATTAACACAAAAGAAAATATTTTGAGGAATGATGGTAAACCCACAGCAGATAGTGACCATTGACTCCCATAGTAGGAATAAAAAAATGAAGGAATTTTATATGTTAAATGAAAATTATTTCATAATTTACTCATCCTTGTGTTGTTTTAAACGTGTATCCATTAGTTTTTTTCTGATTAACACAGAAGAAAATATTTTGAGGAATGATGGTAAACCCACAGCAGATAGTGACCATTGACTCACATAGTAGGAATAAAAAAAAGATGGAATTTTATAGGTTCAATGAAAATTCTTTCATAATTTACTCATCCTCGTGTTGTTTTAAACCTGTATGCATTAGTTTTTTTCTGATTAACACAAAAGAAAATATTTTGAGGAATGATGGTAAACCCACAGCAGATAGTGACCATTGACTCCCATAGTAGGAATAAAAAAATGAAGGAATTTTATATGTTAAATGAAAATTCTTTCATAATTTACTCATCCTTGTGTTGTTTTAAACCTGTATGCATTAGTTTTTTTCTGATTAACACAAAATAAAAAAATTTTGAGGAATGATGGTAAACCCACAGCAGATAGTTACCATTGACTCCCATAGTAGGAATAAAAAATGATGGAATTTTATAGGTTCAATGAAAATTCTTTCATAATTTACTCATCCTTGTGTTGTTTTAAACCTGTATGCATTAGTTTTTTCTGATTAACACAAAAGAAAATATTTTGAGGAATGATGGTAAACCCACAGCAGATAGTGACCATTGACTCCCATAGTAGGAATAAAAAAAATGAAGGAATTTTATATGTTAAATGAAAATTATTTCATAATTTACTCATCCTTGTGTTGTTTTAAACGTGTATCCATTAGTTTTTTTCTGAATAACACAAAAGAAAATATTTTGAGGAATGATGGTAAACCCACAGCAGATAGTTACCATTGACTCCCATAGTAGGAATAAAAAAATGATGGAATTTTATAGGTTCAATGAAAATTCTTTCATAATTTACTCATCCTTGTGTTGTTTTAAACCTGTATGCATTAGTTTTTTTCTGATTAACACAAAAGAAAATATTTTGAGGAATGATGGTAAACCCACAGCAGATAGTGACCATTGACTCCCATAGTAGGAATAAAAAAATGAAGGAATTTTATATGTTAAATGAAAATTATTTCATAATTTACTCATCCTTGTGTTGTTTTAAACGTGTATCCATTAGTTTTTTTCTGATTAACACAAAAGAAAATATTTTGAGGAATGATGGTAAACCCACAGCAGATAGTTACCATTGACTCCCATAGTAGGAATAAAAAAATGATGGAATTTTATAGGTTCAATGAAAATTCTTTCATAATTTACTCATCCTTGTGTTGTTTTAAACCTGTATGCATTAGTTTTTTTCTGATTAACACAAAAGAAAATATTTTGAGGAATGATGGTAAACCCACAGCAGATAGTGACCATTGACTCCCATAGTAGGAATAAAAAAAAGATGGAATTTTATAGGTTCAATGAAAATTCTTTCATAATTTACTCATCCTCGTGTTGTTTTAAACCTGTATGCATTAGTTTTTTTCTGATTAACACAAAAGAAAATATTTTGAGGAATGATGGTAAACCCACAGCAGATAGTGACCATTGACTCCCATAGTAGGAATAAAAAATGATGGAATTTTATAGGTTCAATGAAAATTCTTTCATAATTTACTCATCCTCGTGTTATTTTAAACCTGTATGCATTAGTTTTTTCTGATTAACACAAAAGAAAATATTTTGAGGAATGATGGTAAACCCACAGCAGATAGTGACCATTGACTCCCATAGTAGGAAAAAAAAAAGATGGAATTTTATAGGTTCAATGAAAATTCTTTCATAATTTACTCATCCTCGTGTTGTTTTAAACCTGTATGCATTAGTTTTTTTCTGATTAACACAAAAGAAAATATTTTGAGGAATGATGGTAAACCCACAGCAGATAGTGACCATTGACTCCCATAGTAGGAATAAAAAAATGAAGGAATTTTATATGTTAAATGAAAATTATTTCATAATTTACTCATCCTTGTGTTGTTTTAAACGTGTATCCATTAGTTTTTTTCTGATTAACACAAAAGAAAATATTTTGAGGAATGATGGTAAACCCACAGCAGATAGTTACCATTGACTCCCATAGTAGGAATAAAAAAATGATGGAATTTTATAGGTTCAATGAAAATTCTTTCATAATTTACTCATCCTTGTGTTGTTTTAAACCTGTATGCATTAGTTTTTTTCTGATTAACACAAAAGAAAATATTTTGAGGAATGATGGTAAACCCACAGCAGATAGTGACCATTGACTCCCATAGTAGGAATAAAAAAAGAAGGAATTTTATATGTTAAATGAAAATTATTTCATAATTTACTCATCCTTGTGTTGTTTTAAACGTGTATCCATTAGTTTTTTTCTGATTAACACAAAAGAAAATATTTTGAGGAATGATGGTAAACCCACAGCAGATAGTGACCACTGACTCCCATAGTAGGAATAAAAAAATGAAGGAATTTTATATGTTAAATGAAAATATTTCATAATTTACTCATCCTTGTGTTGTTTTAAACCTGTATGCATTATTTTTTTTCTGATTAACACAAAAGAAAATATTTTGAGGAATGATGGTAAACCCACAGCAGATAGTGACCATTGACTCCCATAGTAGGAATAAATAAATGATGGAATTTTATAGGTTCAATGAAAATTCTTTCATAATTTACTCATCCTTGTGTTGTTTTAAACCTGTATGCATTAGTTTTTTTCTGATTAACACAAAATAAAATATTTTGAGGAATGATGTAAACCCACAGCAGATAGTGACCATTGACTCCCATAGTAGGAATAAAAAAAAGATGGAATTTTATATGTTAAATGAAAATTCTTTCATAATTTACTCATCCTTGTGTTGTTTTAAACCTGTATGCATTAGTTTTTTCTGATTAACACAAAAGAAAATATTTTGAGGAATGATGGTAAACCCACAGCAGATAGTGACCATTGACTCCCATAGTAGGAATAAAAAAATGATGGAATTTTATAGGTTCAATGAAAATTCTTTCATAATTTACTCATCCTCGTGTTGTTTTAAACCTGTATGCATTAGTTTTTTTCTGATTAACACAAAAGAAAATATTTTGAGGAATGATGGTAAACCCACAGCAGATAGTGACCATTGACTCCCATAGTAGGAATAAAAAAAAGATGGAATTTTATAGGTTCAATGAAAATTCTTTCATAATTTACTCATCCTCGTGTTGTTTTAAACCTGTATGCATTAGTTTTTTTCTGATTAACACAAAAGAAAATATTTTGAGGAATGATGGTAAACCCACAGCAGATAGTGACCATTGACTCCCATAGTAGGAATAAAAAAATGAAGGAATTTTATATGTTAAATGAAAATTATTTCATAATTTACTCATCCTTGTGTTGTTTTAAACGTGTATGCATTAGTTTTTTTCTGATTAACACAAAAGAAAATATTTTGAGGAATGATGGTAAACCCACAGCAGATAGTGACCATTGACTCCCATAGTAGGAATAAAAAAATGATGGAATTTTATAGGTTCAATGAAAATTCTTTCATAATTTACTCATCCTTGTGTTGTTTTAAACCTGTATGCATTAGTTTTTTTCTGATTAACACAAAAGAAAATATTTTGAGGAATGATGGTAAACCCACAGCAGATAGTTACCATTGACTCCCATAGTAGGAATAAAAAAAGATGGAATTTTATAGGTTCAAGAAAAATTATTTCATAATTTACTCATCCTTGTGTTGTTTTAAGCCTGTATGCATTAGTTTTTTTCTGATTAACACAAAAGAAAATATTTTGAGGAATGATGGTAAACCCACAGCAGATAGTGACCATTGACTCCCATAGTAGGAATAAAAAAATGATGGAATTTTATGGGTTCAATGAAAAAACTTTCATAATTTACTCATCCTTGTGTTGTTTTAAACCTGTATGCATTAGTTTTTTTCTGATTAACACAAAAGAAAATATTTTGAGGAATGATGGTAAACCCACAGCAGATAGTTACCATTGACTCCCATAGTAGGAATAAAAAAATGATGGAATTTTATAGGTTCAATGAAAATTCTTTCATAATTTACTCATCCTTGTGTTGTTTTAAACCTGTATGCATTAGTTTTTTCTGATTAACACAAAAGAAAATGTTTTGAGGAATGATGGTAAACCCACAGCAGATAGTGACCATTGACTCCCATAGTAGGAATAAAAAAATGATGGAATTTTATAGGTTCAATGAAAATTCTTTCATAATTTACTCATCCTTGTGTTGTTTTAAACCTGTATGCATTAGTTTTTTTCTGATTAACACAAAAGAAAATATTTTGAGGAATGATGGTAAACCCACAGCAGATAGTTACCATTGACTCCCATAGTAGGAATAAAAAAATGATGGAATTTTATAGGTTCAATGAAAATTCTTTCATAATTTACTCATCCTTGTGTTGTTTTAAACTTGTATGCATTAGTTTTTTTCTGATTAACACAAAAGAAAATATTTTGAGGAATGATGGTAAACCCACAGCAGATAGTGACCATTGACTCCCATAGTAGGAATAAAAAAAAGATGGAATTTTATAGGTTCAATGAAAATTCTTTCATAATTTACTCATCCTCGTGTTGTTTTAAACCTGTATGCATTAGTTTTTTTCTGATTAACACAAAAGAAAATATTTTGAGGAATGATGGTAAACCCACAGCAGATAGTGACCACTGACTCCCATAGTAGGAATAAAAAAATGAAGGAATTTTATATGTTAAATGAAAATATTTCATAATTTACTCATCCTTGTTTTGTTTTAAACCTGTATGCATTATTTTTTTTCTGATTAACACAAAAGAAAATATTTTGAGGAATGATGGTAAACCCACAGCAGATAGTGACCATTGACTCCCATAGTAGGAATAAATAAATGATGGAATTTTATAGGTTCAATGAAAATTCTTTCATAATTTACTCATCCTTGTGTTGTTTTAAACCTGTATGCATTAGTTTTTTTCTGATTAACACAAAATAAAATATTTTGAGGAATGATGTAAACCCACAGCAGATAGTGACCATTGACTCCCATAGTAGGAATAAAAAAAAGATGGAATTTTATATGTTAAATGAAAATTCTTTCATAATTTACTCATCCTCGTGTTGTTTTAAACCTGTATGCATTAGTTTTTTCTGATTAACACAAAAGAAAATATTTTGAGGAATGATGGTAAACCCACAGCAGATAGTGACCATTGACTCCCATAGTAGGAATAAAAAAATGATGGAATTTTATAGGTTCAATGAAAATTCTTTCATAATTTACTCATCCTTGTGTTGTTTTAAACCTGTATGCATTAGTTTTTTTCTGATTAACACAAAATAAAATATTTTGAGGAATGATGGTAAACCCACAGCAGATAGTGACCATTGACTCCCATAGTAGGAATAAAAAAAAGATGGAATTTTATAGGTTCAATTAAAATTCTTTCATAATTTACTCATCCTCGTGTTGTTTTAAACCTGTATGCATTAGTTTTTTTCTGATTAACACAAAAGAAAATATTTTGAGGAATGATGGTAAACCCACAGCAGATAGTGACCATTGACTCCCATAGTAGGAATAAAAAAAAGATGGAATTTTATAGGTTCAATGAAAATTCTTTCATAATTTACTCATCCTCGTGTTGTTTTAAACCTGTATGCATTAGTTTTTTTCTGATTAACACAAAAGAAAATATTTTGAGGAATGATGGTAAACCCACAGCAGATAGTGACCATTGACTCCCATAGTAGGAATAAAAAAATGAAGGAATTTTATATGTTAAATGAAAATTATTTCATAATTTACTCATCCTTGTGTTGTTTTAAACGTGTATGCATTAGTTTTTTTCTGATTAACACAAAAGAAAATATTTTGAGGAATGATGGTAAACCCACAGCAGATAGTGACCATTGACTCCCATAGTAGGAATAAAAAAATGATGGAATTTTATAGGTTCAATGAAAATTCTTTCATAATTTACTCATCCTTGTGTTGTTTTAAACCTGTATGCATTAGTTTTTTTCTGATTAACACAAAAGAAAATATTTTGAGGAATGATGGTAAACCCACAGCAGATAGTTACCATTGACTCCCATAGTAGGAATAAAAAAAGATGGAATTTTATAGGTTCAAGAAAAATTATTTCATAATTTACTCATCCTTGTGTTGTTTTAAGCCTGTATGCATTAGTTTTTTTCTGATTAACACAAAAGAAAATATTTTGAGGAATGATGGTAAACCCACAGCAGATAGTGACCATTGACTCCCATAGTAGGAATAAAAAAATGATGGAATTTTATGGGTTCAATGAAAAAACTTTCATAATTTACTCATCCTTGTGTTGTTTTAAACCTGTATGCATTAGTTTTTTTCTGATTAACACAAAAGAAAATATTTTGAGGAATGATGGTAAACCCACAGCAGATAGTTACCATTGACTCCCATAGTAGGAATAAAAAAATGATGGAATTTTATAGGTTCAATGAAAATTCTTTCATAATTTACTCATCCTTGTGTTGTTTTAAACCTGTATGCATTAGTTTTTTCTGATTAACACAAAAGAAAATGTTTTGAGGAATGATGGTAAACCCACAGCAGATAGTGACCATTGACTCCCATAGTAGGAATAAAAAAATTATGGAATTTTATAGGTTCAATGAAAATTCTTTCATAATTTACTCATCCTTGTGTTGTTTTAAACCTGTATGCATTAGTTTTTTTCTGATTAACACAAAAGAAAATATTTTGAGGAATGATGGTAAACCCACAGCAGATAGTGACCATTGACTCCCATAGTAGGAATAAAAAAAGATGGAATTTTATAGGTTCAATGAAAATTCTTTCATAATTTACTCATCCTCGTGTTGTTTTAAACCTGTATGCATTAGTTTTTTTCTGATTAACACAAAAGAAAATATTTTGAGGAATGATGGTAAACCCACAGCAGATAGTTACCATTGACTCCCATAGTAGGAATAAAAAAAAGATGGAATTTTATAGGTTCAATGAAAATTCTTTCATAATTTACTCATCCTCGTGTTGTTTTAAACCTGTATACATTAGTTTTTTTCTGATTAACACAAAAGAAAATATTTTGAGGAATGATGGTAAACCCACAGCAGATAGTGACCGATGACTCCCATAGTAGGAATAAAAAAATGAAGGAATTTTATAGGTTCAATGAAAATTCTTTCATAATTTACTCATCCTTGTGTTGTTTTAAACCTGTATGCATTAGTTTTTTTCTGATTAACACAAAATAAAAAAATTTTGAGGAATGATGGTAAACCCACAGCAGATAGTTACCATTGACTCCCATAGTAGGAATAAAAAAATGATGGAATTTTATAGGTTCAATGAAAATTCTTTCATAATTTACTCATCCTCGTGTTGTTTTAAACCTGTATGCATTAGTTTTTTCTGATTAACACAAAAGAAAATATTTTGAGGAATGATGGTAAACCCACAGCAGATAGTGACCATTGACTCCCATAGTAGGAATAAAAAAATGATGGAATTTTATAGGTTCAATGAAAATTCTTTCATAATTTACTCATCCTTGTGTTGTTTTAAACCTGTATGCATTAGTTTTTTTTCTGATTAACACAAAAGAAAATATTTTGAGGAATGATGGTAAACCCACAGCAGATAGTGACCATTGACTCCCATAGTAGGAATAAAAAAAAGATGGAATTTTATAGGTTCAATGAAAATTCTTTCATAATTTACTCATCCTCGTGTTGTTTTAAACCTGTATGCATTAGTTTTTTTCTGATTAACACAAAAGAAAATATTTTGAGGAATGATGGTAAACCCACAGCAGATAGTGACCATTGACTCCCATAGTAGGAATAAAAAAATGAAGGAATTTTATATGTTAAATGAAAATTATTTCATAATTTACTCATCCTTGTGTTGTTTTAAACGTGTATCCATTAGTTTTTTTCTGATTAACACAAAAGAAAATATTTTGAGGAATGATGGTAAACCCACAGCAGATAGTTACCATTGACTCCCATAGTAGGAATAAAAAAATGATGGAATTTTATAGGTTCAATGAAAATTCTTTCATAATTTACTCATCCTTGTGTTGTTTTAAACCTGTATGCATTAGTTTTTTTCTGATTAACACAAAAGAAAATATTTTGAGGAATGATGGTAAACCCACAGCAGATAGTGACCATTGACTCCCATAGTAGGAATAAAAAAATGAAGGAATTTTATATGTTAAATGAAAATTATTTCATAATTTACTCATCCTTGTGTTGTTTTAAACGTTTATCCATTAGTTTTTTTCTGATTAACACAAAAGAAAATATTTTGAGGAATGATGGTAAACCCACAGCAGATAGTTACCATTGACTCCCATAGTAGGAATAAAAAAATGATGGAATTTTATAGGTTCAATGAAAATTCTTTCATAATTTACTCATCCTTGTGTTGTTTTAAACTTGTATGCATTAGTTTTTTTCTGATTAACACAAAAGAAAATATTTTGAGGAATGATGGTAAACCCACAGCAGATAGTGACCATTGACTCCCATAGTAGGAATAAAAAAAAGATGGAATTTTATAGGTTCAATGAAAATTCTTTCATAATTTACTCATCCTCGTGTTGTTTTAAACCTGTATGCATTAGTTTTTTTCTGATTAACACAAAAGAAAATATTTTGAGGAATGATGGTAAACCCACAGCAGATAGTGACCATTGACTCCCATAGTAGGAATAAAAAAATGATGGAATTTTATAGGTTCAATGAAAATTCTTTCATAATTTACTCATCCTTGTGTTGTTTTAAACCTGTATGCATTAGTTTTTTTCTGATTAACACAAAATAAAATATTTTGAGGAATGATGGTAAACCCACAGCAGATAGTGACCATTGACTCCCATAGTAGGAATAAAAAAAGATGGAATTTTATAGGTTCAATGAAAATTCTTTCATAATTTACTCATCCTCGTGTTGTTTTAAACCTGTATGCATTAGTTTTTTTCTGATTAACACAAAAGAAAATATTTTGAGGAATGATGGTAAACCCACAGCAGGTAGTGACCATTGACTCCCATAGTAGGAATAAAAAAAAGATGGAATTTTATAGGTTCAATGAAAATTCTTTCATAATTTACTCATCCTCGTGTTGTTTTAAACCTGTATGCATTAGTTTTTTTCTGATTAACACAAAAGAAAATATTTTGAGGAATGATGGTAAACCCACAGCAGATAGTGACCATTGACTCCCATAGTAGGAATAAAAAAATGAAGGAATTTTATATGTTAAATGAAAATTATTTCATAATTTACTCATCCTTGTGTTGTTTTAAACGTGTATGCATTAGTTTTTTTCTGATTAACACAAAAGAAAATATTTTGAGGAATGATGGTAAACCCACAGCAGATAGTGACCATTGACTCCCATAGTAGGAATAAAAAAATGATGGAATTTTATAGGTTCAATGAAAATTCTTTCATAATTTACTCATCCTTGTGTTGTTTTAAACCTGTATGCATTAGTTTTTTTCTGATTAACACAAAAGAAAATATTTTGAGGAATGATGGTAAACCCACAGCAGATAGTTACCATTGACTCCCATAGTAGGAATAAAAAAAGATGGAATTTTATAGGTTCAAGAAAAATTATTTCATAATTTACTCATCCTTGTGTTGTTTTAAGCCTGTATGCATTAGTTTTTTTCTGATTAACACAAAAGAAAATATTTTGAGGAATGATGGTAAACCCACAGCAGATAGTGACCATTGACTCCCATAGTAGGAATAAAAAAATGATGGAATTTTATGGGTTCAATGAAAAAACTTTCATAATTTACTCATCCTTGTGTTGTTTTAAACCTGTATGCATTAGTTTTTTTCTGATTAACACAAAAGAAAATATTTTGAGGAATGATGGTAAACCCACAACAGATAGTTACCATTGACTCCCATAGTAGGAATAAAAAAATGATGGAATTTTATAGGTTCAATGAAAATTCTTTCATAATTTACTCATCCTTGTGTTGTTTTAAACCTGTATGCATTAGTTTTTTCTGATTAACACAAAAGAAAATGTTTTGAGGAATGATGGTAAACCCACAGCAGATAGTGACCATTGACTCCCATAGTAGGAATAAAAAAATGATGGAATTTTATAGGTTCAATGAAAATTCTTTCATAATTTACTCATCCTTGTGTTGTTTTAAACCTGTATGCATTAGTTTTTTTCTGATTAACACAAAAGAAAATATTTTGAGGAATGATGGTAAACCCACAGCAGATAGTGACCATTGACTCCCATAGTAGGAATAAAAATAAGATGGAATTTTATAGGTTCAATGAAAATTCTTTCATAATTTACTCATCCTCGTGTTGTTTTAAACCTGTATGCATTAGTTTTTTTCTGATTAACACAAAAGAAAATATTTTGAGGAATGATGGTAAACCCACAGCAGATAGTTACCAATGACTCCCATAGTAGGAATAAAAAAATGATGGAATTTTATAGGTTCAAGAAAAATTCTTTCATAATTTACTCATCCTTGTGTTGTTTTAAACCTGTATGCATTAGTTTTTTTCTGATTAACACAAAAGAAAATATTTTGAGGAATGATGGTAAACCCACAGCAGATAGTGACCATTGACTCCCATAGTAGGAATAAAAAAATGAAGGAATTTTATATGTTAAATGAAAATTATTTCATAATTTACTCATCCTTGTGTTGTTTTAAACGTGTATGCATTAGTTTTTTACTGATTAACACAAAAGAAAATATTTTGAGGAATGATGGTAAACCCACAGCAGATAGTGACCATTGACTCCCATAGTAGGAATAAAAACATGATGGAATTTTATAGGTTCAATGAAAATTCTTTCATAATTTACTCATCCTTGTGTTGTTTTAAACCTGTATGCATTAGTTTTTTTCTGATTAACACAAAATAAAATATTTTGAGGAATGATGGTAAACCCACAGCAGATAGTGACCATTGACTCCCATAGTAGGAATAAAAAATGATGGAATTTTATAGGTTCAATGAAAATTCTTTCATAATTTACTCATCCTTGTGTTGTTTTAAACCTGTATGCATTAGTTTTTTTCTGATTAACACAAAATAAAATATTTTGAGGAATGATGGTAAACCCACAGCAGATAGTTACCATTGACTCCCATAGTAGGAATAAAAAAATGATGGAATTTTATAGGTTCAAGAAAAATTATTTCATAATTTACTCATCCTTGTGTTGTTTTAAGCCTGTATGCATTAGTTTTTTTCTGATTAACACAAAAGAAAATATTTTGAGGAATGATGGTAAACCCACAGCAGATAGTGACCATTGACTCCCATAGTAGGAATAAAAAAATGATGGAATTTTATGGGTTCAATGAAAAAACTTTCATAATTTACTCATCCTTGTGTTGTTTTAAACCTGTATGCATTAGTTTTTTTCTGATTAACACAAAAGAAAATATTTTGAGGAATGATGGTAAACCCACAGCAGATAGTGACCATTGACTCCCATAGTAGGAATAAAAAAAAGATGGAATTTTATAGGTTCAATGAAAATTCTTTCATAATTTACTCATCCTCGTGTTGTTTTAAACCTGTATGCATTAGTTTTTTTCTTATTAACACAAAAGAAAATATTTTGAGGAATGATGGTAAACCCACAGCAGATAGTGACCATTGACTCCCATAAGAGGAATAAAAAAATGAAGGAATTTTATATGTTAAATGAAAATTATTTCATAATTTACTCATCCTTGTGTTGTTTTAAACGTGTATCCATTAGTTTTTTTCTGATTAACACAAAAGAAAATATTTTGAGGAATGATGGTAAACCCACAGCAGATAGTGACCATTGACTCCCATAGTAGGAATAAAAAATGATGGAATTTTATAGGTTCAATGAAAACTATTTCATAATTTACTCATCCTCGTGTTGTTTTAAACCTGTATGCATTAGTTTTTTCTGATTAACACAAAAGAAAATATTTTGAGGAATGATGGTAAACCCACAGCAGATAGTGACCATTGACTCCCATAGTAGGAATAAAAAAAAGATGGAATTTTATTGGTTCAATGAAAATTCTTTCATAATTTACTCATCCTCGTGTTGTTTTAAACCTATATGCATTAGTTTTTTTCTGATTAACACAAAAGAAAATATTTTGAGGAATGATGGTAAACCCACAGCAGATAGTGACCATTGACTCCCATAGTAGGAATAAAAAAATGAAGGAATTTTATACGTTAAATGAAAATTATTTCATTATTTACTCATCCTTGTGTTGTTTTAAACGTGTATCCATTAGTTTTTTTCTGATTAACACAAAAGAAAATATTTTGAGGAATGATGGTAAACCCACAGCAGATAGTGACCATTGATTCCCATAGTAGGAATAAAAAAGGATGGAATTTTATAGGTTCAATGAAAATTCTTTCATAATTTACTCATCCTCGTGTTGTTTTAAACCTGTATGCATTAGTTTTTTTCTGATTAACACAAAAGAAAATATTTTGAGGAATGATGGTAAACCCACAGCAGATAGTGACCATTGACTCCCATAGTAGGAATAAAAAAATGATGGAATTTTATAGGTTCAATGAAAATTCTTTCATAATTTACTCATCCTCGTGTTGTTTTAAACCTGTATGCATTAGTTTTTTTCTGATTAACACAAAAGAAAATATTTTGAGGAATGATGGTAAACCCACAGCAGATAGTGACCATTGACTCCCATAGTAGGAATAAAAAAAGATGGAATTTTATAGGTTCAATGAAAATTCTTTCATAATTTACTCATCCTCGTGTTGTTTTAAACCTGTATGCATTAGTTTTTTCTGATTAACACAAAAGAAAATATTTTGAGGAATGATGGTAAACCCACAGCAGATAGTGACCATTGACTCCCATAGTAGAAATAAAAAAAAGATGGAATTTTATAGGTTCAATGAAAATTCTTTCATAATTTACTCATCCTCGTGTTGTTTTAAACCTGTATGCATTAGTTTTTTTCTGATTAACACAAAAGAAAATATTTTGAGGAATGATGGTAAACCCACAGCAGATAGTGACCATTGACTCCCATAGGAGGAATAAAAAAATGAAGGAATTTTATATGTTAAATGAAAATTATTTCATAATTTACTCATCCTTGTGTTGTTTTAAACGTGTATCCATTAGTTTTTTTCTGATTAACACAAAAGAAAATATTTTGAGGAATGATGGTAAACCCACAGCAGATAGTGACCATTGACTCCCATAGTAGGAATAAAAAATGATGGAATTTTATAGGTTCAATGAAAATTCTTTCATAATTTACTCATCCTCGTGTTGTTTTAAGCCTGTATGCATTAGTTTTTTTCTGATTAACACAAAAGAAAATATTTTGAGGAATGATGGTAAACCCACAGCAGATAGTGACCATTGACTCCCATAGTAGGAATAAAAAAATGATGGAATTTTATGGGTTCAATGAAAAAACTTTCATAATTTACTCATCCTTGTGTTGTATTAAACCTGTATGCATTAGTTTTTTCTGATTAACACAAAAGAAAATATTTTGAGGAATGATGGTAAACCCACAGCAGATAGTGACCATTGACTCCCATAGTAGGAATAAAAAAATGATGGAATTTTATGGGTTCAATGAAAAAACTTTCATAATTTACTCATCCTTGTGTTGTATTAAACCTGTATGCATTAGTTTTTTCTGATTAACACAAAAGAAAATATTTTGAGGAATGATGGTAAACCCACAGCAGATAGTGACCATTGACTCCCATAGTAGGAATAAAAAAATGAAGGAATTTTATATGTTAAATGAAAATTATTTCATAATTTACTCATCCTTGTGTTGTTTTAAACGTGTATGCATTAGTTTTTTTCTGATTAACACAAAAGAAAATATTTTGAGGAATGATGGTAAACCCACAGCAGATAGTGACCATTGACTCCCATAGTAGGAATAAAAAAATGATGGAATTTTATAGGTTCAATGAAAATTCTTTCATAATTTACTCATCCTTGTGTTGTTTTAAACCTGTATGCATTAGTTTTTTTCTGATTAACACAAAAGAAAATATTTTGAGGAATGATGGTAAACCCACAGCAGATAGTTACCATTGACTCCCATAGTAGGAATAAAAAAAGATGGAATTTTATAGGTTCAAGAAAAATTATTTCATAATTTACTCATCCTTGTGTTGTTTTAAGCCTGTATGCATTAGTTTTTTTCTGATTAACACAAAAGAAAATATTTTGAGGAATGATGGTAAACCCACAGCAGATAGTGACCATTGACTCCCATAGTAGGAATAAAAAAATGATGGAATTTTATGGGTTCAATGAAAAAACTTTCATAATTTACTCATCCTTGTGTTGTTTTAAACCTGTATGCATTAGTTTTTTTCTGATTAACACAAAAGAAAATATTTTGAGGAATGATGGTAAACCCACAACAGATAGTTACCATTGACTCCCATAGTAGGAATAAAAAAATGATGGAATTTTATAGGTTCAATGAAAATTCTTTCATAATTTACTCATCCTTGTGTTGTTTTAAACCTGTATGCATTAGTTTTTTCTGATTAACACAAAAGAAAATGTTTTGAGGAATGATGGTAAACCCACAGCAGATAGTGACCATTGACTCCCATAGTAGGAATAAAAAAATGATGGAATTTTATAGGTTCAATGAAAATTCTTTCATAATTTACTCATCCTTGTGTTGTTTTAAACCTGTATGCATTAGTTTTTTTCTGATTAACACAAAAGAAAATATTTTGAGGAATGATGGTAAACCCACAGCAGATAGTGACCATTGACTCCCATAGTAGGAATAAAAATAAGATGGAATTTTATAGGTTCAATGAAAATTCTTTCATAATTTACTCATCCTCGTGTTGTTTTAAACCTGTATGCATTAGTTTTTTTCTGATTAACACAAAAGAAAATATTTTGAGGAATGATGGTAAACCCACAGCAGATAGTTACCAATGACTCCCATAGTAGGAATAAAAAAATGATGGAATTTTATAGGTTCAAGAAAAATTCTTTCATAATTTACTCATCCTTGTGTTGTTTTAAACCTGTATGCATTAGTTTTTTTCTGATTAACACAAAAGAAAATATTTTGAGGAATGATGGTAAACCCACAGCAGATAGTGACCATTGACTCCCATAGTAGGAATAAAAAAATGAAGGAATTTTATACGTTAAATGAAAATTATTTCATTATTTACTCATCCTTGTGTTGTTTTAAACGTGTATCCATTAGTTTTTTTCTGATTAACACAAAAGAAAATATTTTGAGGAATGATGGTAAACCCACAGCAGATAGTGACCATTGATTCCCATAGTAGGAATAAAAAAGGATGGAATTTTATAGGTTCAATGAAAATTCTTTCATAATTTACTCATCCTCGTGTTGTTTTAAACCTGTATGCATTAGTTTTTTTCTGATTAACACAAAAGAAAATATTTTGAGGAATGATGGTAAACCCACAGCAGATAGTGACCATTGACTCCCATAGTAGGAATAAAAAAATGATGGAATTTTATAGGTTCAATGAAAATTCTTTCATAATTTATTCATCCTCGTGTTGTTTTAAACCTGTATGCATTAGTTTTTTTCTGATTAACACAAAAGAAAATATTTTGAGGAATGATGGTAAACCCACAGCAGATAGTGACCATTGACTCCCATAGTAGGAATAAAAAAAGATGGAATTTTATAGGTTCAATGAAAATTCTTTCATAATTTACTCATCCTCGTGTTGTTTTAAACCTGTATGCATTAGTTTTTTCTGATTAACACAAAAGAAAATATTTTGAGGAATGATGGTAAACCCACAGCAGATAGTGACCATTGACTCCCATAGTAGAAATAAAAAAAAGATGGAATTTTATAGGTTCAATGAAAATTCTTTCATAATTTACTCATCCTCGTGTTGTTTTAAACCTGTATGCATTAGTTTTTTTCTGATTAACACAAAAGAAAATATTTTGAGGAATGATGGTAAACCCACAGCAGATAGTGACCATTGACTCCCATAGGAGGAATAAAAAAATGAAGGAATTTTATATGTTAAATGAAAATTATTTCATAATTTACTCATCCTTGTGTTGTTTTAAACGTGTATCCATTAGTTTTTTTCTGATTAACACAAAAGAAAATATTTTGAGGAATGATGGTAAACCCACAGCAGATAGTGACCATTGACTCCCATAGTAGGAATAAAAAATGATGGAATTTTATAGGTTCAATGAAAATTCTTTCATAATTTACTCATCCTCGTGTTGTTTTAAGCCTGTATGCATTAGTTTTTTTCTGATTAACACAAAAGAAAATATTTTGAGGAATGATGGTAAACCCACAGCAGATAGTGACCATTGACTCCCATAGTAGGAATAAAAAAATGATGGAATTTTATGGGTTCAATGAAAAAACTTTCATAATTTACTCATCCTTGTGTTGTATTAAACCTGTATGCATTAGTTTTTTCTGATTAACACAAAAGAAAATATTTTGAGGAATGATGGTAAACCCACAGCAGATAGTGACCATTGACTCCCATAGTAGGAATAAAAAAATGATGGAATTTTATGGGTTCAATGAAAAAACTTTCATAATTTACTCATCCTTGTGTTGTATTAAACCTGTATGCATTAGTTTTTTCTGATTAACACAAAAGAAAATATTTTGAGGAATGATGGTAAACCCACAGCAGATAGTGACCATTGACTCCCATAGTAGGAATAAAAAAATGAAGGAATTTTATATGTTAAATGAAAATTATTTCATAATTTACTCATCCTTGTGTTGTTTTAAACGTGTATGCATTAGTTTTTTTCTGATTAACACAAAAGAAAATATTTTGAGGAATGATGGTAAACCCACAGCAGATAGTGACCATTGACTCCCATAGTAGGAATAAAAAAATGATGGAATTTTATAGGTTCAATGAAAATTCTTTCATAATTTACTCATCCTTGTGTTGTTTTAAACCTGTATGCATTAGTTTTTTTCTGATTAACACAAAAGAAAATATTTTGAGGAATGATGGTAAACCCACAGCAGATAGTTACCATTGACTCCCATAGTAGGAATAAAAAAAGATGGAATTTTATAGGTTCAAGAAAAATTATTTCATAATTTACTCATCCTTGTGTTGTTTTAAGCCTGTATGCATTAGTTTTTTTCTGATTAACACAAAAGAAAATATTTTGAGGAATGATGGTAAACCCACAGCAGATAGTGACCATTGACTCCCATAGTAGGAATAAAAAAATGATGGAATTTTATGGGTTCAATGAAAAAACTTTCATAATTTACTCATCCTTGTGTTGTTTTAAACCTGTATGCATTAGTTTTTTTCTGATTAACACAAAAGAAAATATTTTGAGGAATGATGGTAAACCCACAACAGATAGTTACCATTGACTCCCATAGTAGGAATAAAAAAATGATGGAATTTTATAGGTTCAATGAAAATTCTTTCATAATTTACTCATCCTTGTGTTGTTTTAAACCTGTATGCATTAGTTTTTTCTGATTAACACAAAAGAAAATGTTTTGAGGAATGATGGTAAACCCACAGCAGATAGTGACCATTGACTCCCATAGTAGGAATAAAAAAATGATGGAATTTTATAGGTTCAATGAAAATTCTTTCATAATTTACTCATCCTTGTGTTGTTTTAAACCTGTATGCATTAGTTTTTTTCTGATTAACACAAAAGAAAATATTTTGAGGAATGATGGTAAACCCACAGCAGATAGTGACCATTGACTCCCATAGTAGGAATAAAAATAAGATGGAATTTTATAGGTTCAATGAAAATTCTTTCATAATTTACTCATCCTCGTGTTGTTTTAAACCTGTATGCATTAGTTTTTTTCTGATTAACACAAAAGAAAATATTTTGAGGAATGATGGTAAACCCACAGCAGATAGTTACCAATGACTCCCATAGTAGGAATAAAAAAATGATGGAATTTTATAGGTTCAAGAAAAATTCTTTCATAATTTACTCATCCTTGTGTTGTTTTAAACCTGTATGCATTAGTTTTTTTCTGATTAACACAAAAGAAAATATTTTGAGGAATGATGGTAAACCCACAGCAGATAGTGACCATTGACTCCCATAGTAGGAATAAAAAAATGAAGGAATTTTATATGTTAAATGAAAATTATTTCATAATTTACTCATCCTTGTGTTGTTTTAAACGTGTATGCATTAGTTTTTTACTGATTAACACAAAAGAAAATATTTTGAGGAATGATGGTAAACCCACAGCAGATAGTGACCATTGACTCCCATAGTAGGAATAAAAACATGATGGAATTTTATAGGTTCAATGAAAATTCTTTCATAATTTACTCATCCTTGTGTTGTTTTAAACCTGTATGCATTAGTTTTTTTCTGATTAACACAAAATAAAATATTTTGAGGAATGATGGTAAACCCACAGCAGATAGTGACCATTGACTCCCATAGTAGGAATAAAAAATGATGGAATTTTATAGGTTCAATGAAAATTCTTTCATAATTTACTCATCCTTGTGTTGTTTTAAACCTGTATGCATTAGTTTTTTTCTGATTAACACAAAATAAAATATTTTGAGGAATGATGGTAAACCCACAGCAGATAGTTACCATTGACTCCCATAGTAGGAATAAAAAAATGATGGAATTTTATAGGTTCAAGAAAAATTATTTCATAATTTACTCATCCTTGTGTTGTTTTAAGCCTGTATGCATTAGTTTTTTTCTGATTAACACAAAAGAAAATATTTTGAGGAATGATGGTAAACCCACAGCAGATAGTGACCATTGACTCCCATAGTAGGAATAAAAAAATGATGGAATTTTATGGGTTCAATGAAAAAACTTTCATAATTTACTCATCCTTGTGTTGTTTTAAACCTGTATGCATTAGTTTTTTTCTGATTAACACAAAAGAAAATATTTTGAGGAATGATGGTAAACCCACAGCAGATAGTGACCATTGACTCCCATAGTAGGAATAAAAAAAAGATGGAATTTTATAGGTTCAATGAAAATTCTTTCATAATTTACTCATCCTCGTGTTGTTTTAAACCTGTATGCATTAGTTTTTTTCTTATTAACACAAAAGAAAATATTTTGAGGAATGATGGTAAACCCACAGCAGATAGTGACCATTGACTCCCATAAGAGGAATAAAAAAATGAAGGAATTTTATATGTTAAATGAAAATTATTTCATAATTTACTCATCCTTGTGTTGTTTTAAACGTGTATCCATTAGTTTTTTTCTGATTAACACAAAAGAAAATATTTTGAGGAATGATGGTAAACCCACAGCAGATAGTGACCATTGACTCCCATAGTAGGAATAAAAAATGATGGAATTTTATAGGTTCAATGAAAATTATTTCATAATTTACTCATCCTCGTGTTGTTTTAAACCTGTATGCATTAGTTTTTTCTGATTAACACAAAAGAAAATATTTTGAGGAATGATGGTAAACCCACAGCAGATAGTGACCATTGACTCCCATAGTAGGAATAAAAAAAAGATGGAATTTTATAGGTTCAATGAAAATTCTTTCATAATTTACTCATCCTCGTGTTGTTTTAAACCTATATGCATTAGTTTTTTTCTGATTAACACAAAAGAAAATATTTTGAGGAATGATGGTAAACCCACAGCAGATAGTGACCATTGACTCCCATAGTAGGAATAAAAAAATGAAGGAATTTTATACGTTAAATGAAAATTATTTCATAATTTACTCATCCTTGTGTTGTTTTAAACGTGTATCCATTAGTTTTTTTCTGATTAACACAAAAGAAAATATTTTGAGGAATGATGGTAAACCCACAGCAGATAGTGACCATTGACTCCCATAGTAGGAATAAAAAATGATGGAATTTTATAGGTTCAATGAAAATTCTTTCATAATTTACTCATCCTCGTGTTGTTTTAAACCTGTATGCATTAGTTTTTTTCTGATTAACACAAAAGAAAATATTTTGAGGAATGATGGTAAACCCACAGCAGATAGTGACCATTGACTCCCATAGTAGGAATAAAAAAAATGATGGAATTTTATAGGTTCAATGAAAATTCTTTCATAATTTACTCATCCTCGTGTTGTTTTAAACCTGTATGCATTAGTTTTTTTCTGATTAACACAAAAGAAAATATTTTGAGGAATGATGGTAAACCCACAGCAGATAGTGACCATTGACTCCCATAGTAGGAATAAAAAAAAGATGGAATTTTATAGGTTCAATGAAAATTCTTTCATAATTTACTCATCCTCGTGTTGTTTTAAACCTGTATGCATTAGTTTTTTCTGATTAACACAAAAGAAAATATTTTGAGGAATGATGGTAAACCCACAGCAGATAGTGACCATTGACTCCCATAGTAGAAATAAAAAAAAGATGGAATTTTATAGGTTCAATGAAAATTCTTTCATAATTTACTCATCCTCGTGTTGTTTTAAACCTGTATGCATTAGTTTTTTTCTGATTAACACAAAAGAAAATATTTTGAGGAATGATGGTAAACCCACAGCAGATAGTTACCATTGACTCCCATAGTAGGAATAAAAAATGATGGAATTTTATAGGTTCAATGAAAATTCTTTCATAATTTACTCATCCTCGTGTTGTTTTAAACCTGTATGCATTATTTTTTTCTGATTAACACAAAAGAAAATATTTTGAGGAATGATGGTAAACCCACAGCAGATAGTGACCATTGACTCCCATAGTAGGAATAAAAAAATGAAGGAATTTTATATGTTAAATGAAAATTATTTCATAATTTACTCATCCTTGTGTTGTTTTAAACGTGTATCCATTAGTTTTTTTCTGATTAACACAAAAGAAAATATTTTGAGGAATGATGGTAAACCCACAGCAGATAGTGACCATTGACTCCCATAGTAGGAATAAAAAAAGATGGAATTTTATAGGTTCAATGAAAATTCTTTCATAATTTACTCATCCTCGTGTTGTTTTAAACCTGTATGCATTAGTTTTTTTCTGATTAACACAAAAGAAAATATTTTGAGGAATGATGGTAAACCCACAGCAGATAGTGACCATTGACTCCCATAGTAGGAATAAAAAAATGAAGGAATTTTATATGTTAAATGAAAATTATTTCATAATTTACTCATCCTTGTGTTGTTTTAAACGTGTATCCATTAGTTTTTTTCTGATCAACACAAAAGAAAATATTTTGAGGAATGATGGTAAACCCACAGCAGATAGTGACCATTGACTCCCATAGTAGGAATAAAAAATGATGGAATTTTATAGGTTCAATGAAAATTCTTTCATAATTTACTCATCCTCGTGTTGTTTTAAACCTGTATGCATTAGTTTTTTTCTGATTAACACAAAAGAAAATATTTTGAGGAATGATGGTAAACCCACAGCAGATAGTGACCATTGACTCCCATAGTAGGAATAAAAAAATGATGGAATTTTATAGGTTCAATGAAAATTCTTTCATAATTTACTCATCCTCGTGTTGTTTTAAACCTGTATGCATTAGTTTTTTTCTGATTAACACAAAAGAAAATATTTTGAGGAATGATGGTAAACCCACAGCAGATAGTGACCATTGACTCCCATAGTAGGAATAAAAAAAAGATGGAATTTTATAGGTTCAATGAAAATTCTTTCATAATTTACTCATCCTCGTGTTGTTTTAAACCTGTATGCATTAGTTTTTTCTGATTAACACAAAAGAAAATATTTTGAGGAATGATGGTAAACCCACAGCAGATAGTTACCATTGACTCCCATAGTAGGAATAAAAAAATGATGGAATTTTATAGGTTCAATGAAAATTCTTTCATAATTTACTCATCCTCGTGTTGTTTTAAACCTGTATGCATTAGTTTTTTTCTGATTAACACAAAAGAAAATATTTTGAGGAATGATGGTAAACCCACAGCAGATAGTGACCATTGACTCCCATAGTAGGAATAAAAAAAAGATGGAATTTTATAGGTTCAATGAAAATTCTTTCATAATTTACTCATCCTCGTGTTGTTTTAAACCTGTATGCATTAGTTTTTTCTGATTAACACAAAAGAAAATATTTTGAGGAATTATGGTAAACCCACAGCAGATAGTTACCATTGATTCCCATAGTAGGAATAAAAAAATGATGGAATTTTATAGGTTCAAGAAAAATTATTTCATAATTTACTCATCCTTGTGTTGTTTTAAGCCTGTATGCATTAGTTTTTTTCTGGTTAACACAAAAGAAAATATTTTGAGGAATGATGGTAAACCCACAGCAGATAGTGACCATTGACTCCCATAGTAGGAATAAAAAAATGATGGAATTTTATGGGTTCAATGAAAAAACTTTCATAATTTACTCATCCTTGTGTTGTTTTAAACCTGTATGCATTAGTTTTTTTCTGATTAACACAAAAGAAAATATTTTGAGGAATGATGGTAAACCCACAGCAGATAGTTACCATTGACTCCCATAGTAGGAATAAAAAAATGATGGAATTTTATAGGTTCAATGAAAATTCTTTCATAATTTACTCATCCTTGTGTTGTTTTAAACCTGTATGCATTAGTTTTTTCTGATTAACACAAAAGAAAATATATTGAGGAATGATGGTAAACCCACAGCAGATAGTGACCATTGACTCCCATAGTAGGAATAAAAAAATGATGGAATTTTATAGGTTCAATGAAAATTCTTTCATAATTTACTCATCCTCGTGTTGTTTTAAACCTGTATGCATTAGTTTTTTCTGATTAACACAAAAGAAAATATTTTGATGAATGATGGTAAACCCACAGCAGATAGTGACCATTGACTCCCATAGTAGGAATAAAAAAAAGATGGAATTTTATAGGTTCAATGAAAATTCTTTCATAATTTACTCATCCTCGTGTTGTTTTAAACCTGTAAGCATTAGTTTTTTTCTGATTAACACAAAAGAAAATATTTTGAGGAATGATGGTAAACCCACAGCAGATAGTGACCATTGACTCCCATAGTAGGAATACAAAAATGAAGGAATTTTATATGTTAAATGAAAATTCTTTCATAATTTACTCATCCTCGTGTTGTTTTAAACGTGTATCCATTAGTTTTTTTCTGATTAACACAAAAGAAAATATTTTGAGGAATGATGGTAAACCCACAGCAGATAGTTACCATTGACTCCCATAGTAGGAATAAAAAAATGATGGAATTTTATAGGTTCAATGAAAATTCTTTCATAATTTACTCATCCTCGTGTTGTTTTAAACCTGTATGCATTAGTTTTTTTCTGATTAACACAAAAGAAAATATTTTGAGGAATGATGGTAAACCCACAGCAGATAGTGACCATTGACTCCTATAGTAGGAATAAAAAAAAGATGGAATTTTATAGGTTCAATGAAAATTCTTTCATAATTTACTCATCCTCGTGTTGTTTTAAACCTGTATGCATTAGTTTTTTTCTGATTAACACAAAAGAAAATATTTTGATGAATGATGGTAAACCCACAGCAGATAGTGACCATTGACTCCCATAGTAGGAAAAAAAAAAGATGGAATTTTATAGGTTCAATGAAAATTCTTTCATAATTTACTCATCCTCGTGTTGTTTTAAACCTGTATGCATTAGTTTTTTTCTGATTAACACAAAAGAAAATATTTTGAGGAATGATGGTAAACCCACAGCAGATAGTGACCATTGACTCCCATAGTAGGAATAAAAAAATGATGGAATTTTATAGGTTCAATGAAAATTCTTTCATAATTTACTCATCCTCGTGTTGTTTTAAACCTGTATGCATTAGTTTTTTTCTGATTAACACAAAAGAAAATATTTTGAGGAATGATGGTAAACCCACAGCAGATAGTGACCATTGACTCCCATAGTAGGAATAAAAAAATGATGGAATTTTATAGGTTCAATGAAAATTCTTTCATAATTTACTCATCCTCGTGTTGTTTTAAACCTGTATGCATTAGTTTTTTCTGATTAACACAAAAGAAAATATTTTGAGGAATGATGGTAAACCCACAGCAGATAGTTACCATTGATTCCCATAGTAGGAATAAAAAAATGATGGAATTTTATAGGTTCAAGAAAAATTATTTCATAATTTACTCATCCTTGTGTTGTTTTAAGCCTGTATGCATTAGTTTTTTTCTGGTTAACACAAAAGAAAATATTTTGAGGAATGATGGTAAACCCACAGCAGATAGTGACCATTGACTCCCATAGTAGGAATAAAAAAAGATGGAATTTTATAGGTTCAATGAAAATTCTTTCATAATTTACTCATCCTCATGTTGTTTTAAACCTGTATGCATTAGTTTTTTCTGATTAACACAAAAGAAAATATTTTGAGGAATTATGGTAAACCCACAGCAGATAGTTACCATTGATTCCCATAGTAGGAATAAAAAAATGATGGAATTTTATAGGTTCAAGAAAAATTATTTCATAATTTACTCATCCTTGTGTTGTTTTAAGCCTGTATGCATTAGTTTTTTTCTGGTTAACACAAAAGAAAATATTTTGAGGAATGATGGTAAACCCACAGCAGATAGTGACCATTGACTCCCATAGTAGGAATAAAAAAATGATGGAATTTTATGGGTTCAATGAAAAAACTTTCATAATTTACTCATCCTTGTGTTGTTTTAAACCTGTATGCATTAGTTTTTTTCTGATTAACACAAAAGAAAATATTTTGAGGAATGATGGTAAACCCACAGCAGATAGTTACCATTGACTCCCATAGTAGGAATAAAAAAATGATGGAATTTTATAGGTTCAATGAAAATTCTTTCATAATTTACTCATCCTTGTGTTGTTTTAAACCTGTATGCATTAGTTTTTTCTGATTAACACAAAAGAAAATATATTGAGGAATGATGGTAAACCCACAGCAGATAGTGACCATTGACTCCCATAGTAGGAATAAAAAAATGATGGAATTTTATAGGTTCAATGAAAATTCTTTCATAATTTACTCATCCTCGTGTTGTTTTAAACCTGTATGCATTAGTTTTTTCTGATTAACACAAAAGAAAATATTTTGATGAATGATGGTAAACCCACAGCAGATAGTGACCATTGACTCCCATAGTAGGAATAAAAAAAGATGGAATTTTATAGGTTCAATGAAAATTCTTTCATAATTTACTCATCCTCGTGTTGTTTTAAACCTGTAAGCATTAGTTTTTTTCTGATTAACACAAAAGAAAATATTTTGAGGAATGATGGTAAACCCACAGCAGATAGTGACCATTGACTCCCATAGTAGGAATACAAAAATGAAGGAATTTTATATGTTAAATGAAAATTCTTTCATAATTTACTCATCCTCGTGTTGTTTTAAACGTGTATCCATTAGTTTTTTTCTGATTAACACAAAAGAAAATATTTTGAGGAATGATGGTAAACCCACAGCAGATAGTTACCATTGACTCCCATAGTAGGAATAAAAAAATGATGGAATTTTATAGGTTCAATGAAAATTCTTTCATAATTTACTCATCCTCGTGTTGTTTTAAACCTGTATGCATTAGTTTTTTTCTGATTAACACAAAAGAAAATATTTTGAGGAATGATGGTAAACCCACAGCAGATAGTGACCATTGACTCCTATAGTAGGAATAAAAAAAGATGGAATTTTATAGGTTCAATGAAAATTCTTTCATAATTTACTCATCCTCGTGTTGTTTTAAACCTGTATGCATTAGTTTTTTTCTGATTAACACAAAAGAAAATATTTTGATGAATGATGGTAAACCCACAGCAGATAGTGACCATTGACTCCCATAGTAGGAAAAAAAAAAGATGGAATTTTATAGGTTCAATGAAAATTCTTTCATAATTTACTCATCCTCGTGTTGTTTTAAACCTGTATGCATTAGTTTTTTTCTGATTAACACAAAAGAAAATATTTTGAGGAATGATGGTAAACCCACAGCAGATAGTGACCATTGACTCCCATAGTAGGAATAAAAAAATGATGGAATTTTATAGGTTCAATGAAAATTCTTTCATAATTTACTCATCCTCGTGTTGTTTTAAACCTGTATGCATTAGTTTTTTTCTGATTAACACAAAAGAAAATATTTTGAGGAATGATGGTAAACCCACAGCAGATAGTGACCATTGACTCCCATAGTAGGAATAAAAAAATGATGGAATTTTATAGGTTCAATGAAAATTCTTTCATAATTTACTCATCCTCGTGTTGTTTTAAACCTGTATGCATTAGTTTTTTCTGATTAACACAAAAGAAAATATTTTGAGGAATGATGGTAAACCCACAGCAGATAGTGACCATTGACTCCCATAGTAGGAATAAAAAAATGATGGAATTTTATGGGTTCAATGAAAAAACTTTCATAATTTACTCATCCTTGTGTTGTTTTAAACCTGTATGCATTAGTTTTTTTCTGATTAACACAAAAGAAAATATTTTGAGGAATGATGGTAAACCCACAGCAGATAGTTACCATTGACTCCCATAGTAGGAATAAAAAAATGATGGAATTTTATAGGTTCAATGAAAATTCTTTCATAATTTACTCATCCTTGTGTTGTTTTAAACCTGTATGCATTAGTTTTTTCTGATTAACACAAAAGAAAATATATTGAGGAATGATGGTAAACCCACAGCAGATAGTGACCATTGACTCCCATAGTAGGAATAAAAAAATGATGGAATTTTATAGGTTCAATGAAAATTCTTTCATAATTTACTCATCCTCGTGTTGTTTTAAACCTGTATGCATTAGTTTTTTTCTGATTAACACAAAAGAAAATATTTTGATGAATGATGGTAAACCCACAGCAGATAGTGACCATTGACTCCCATAGTAGGAATAAAAAAAAGATGGAATTTTATAGGTTCAATGAAAATTCTTTCATAATTTACTCATCCTCGTGTTGTTTTAAACCTGTAAGCATTAGTTTTTTTCTGATTAACACAAAAGAAAATATTTTGAGGAATGATGGTAAACCCACAGCAGATAGTGACCATTGACTCCCATAGTAGGAATACAAAAATGAAGGAATTTTATAGGTTCAATGAAAATTCTTTCATAATTTACTCATCCTTGTGTTGTTTTAAACCTGTATGCATTAGTTTTTTTCTGATTAACACAAAAGAAAATATTTTGAGGAATGATGGTAAACCCACAGCAGATAGTGACCATTGACTCCCATAGTAGGAATAAAAATAAGATGGAATTTTATAGGTTCAATGAAAATTCTTTCATAATTTACTCATCCTCGTGTTGTTTTAAACCTGTATGCATTAGTTTTTTTCTGATTAACACAAAAGAAAATATTTTGAGGAATGATGGTAAACCCACAGCAGATAGTTACCAATGACTCCCATAGTAGGAATAAAAAAATGATGGAATTTTATAGGTTCAAGAAAAATTCTTTCATAATTTACTCATCCTTGTGTTGTTTTAAACCTGTATGCATTAGTTTTTTTCTGATTAACACAAAAGAAAATATTTTGAGGAATGATGGTAAACCCACAGCAGATAGTGACCATTGACTCCCATAGTAGGAATAAAAAAATGAAGGAATTTTATATGTTAAATGAAAATTATTTCATAATTTACTCATCCTTGTGTTGTTTTAAACGTGTATGCATTAGTTTTTTACTGATTAACACAAAAGAAAATATTTTGAGGAATGATGGTAAACCCACAGCAGATAGTGACCATTGACTCCCATAGTAGGAATAAAAACATGATGGAATTTTATAGGTTCAATGAAAATTCTTTCATAATTTACTCATCCTTGTGTTGTTTTAAACCTGTATGCATTAGTTTTTTTCTGATTAACACAAAATAAAATATTTTGAGGAATGATGGTAAACCCACAGCAGATAGTGACCATTGACTCCCATAGTAGGAATAAAAAATGATGGAATTTTATAGGTTCAATGAAAATTCTTTCATAATTTACTCATCCTTGTGTTGTTTTAAACCTGTATGCATTAGTTTTTTTCTGATTAACACAAAATAAAATATTTTGAGGAATGATGGTAAACCCACAGCAGATAGTTACCATTGACTCCCATAGTAGGAATAAAAAAATGATGGAATTTTATAGGTTCAAGAAAAATTATTTCATAATTTACTCATCCTTGTGTTGTTTTAAGCCTGTATGCATTAGTTTTTTTCTGATTAACACAAAAGAAAATATTTTGAGGAATGATGGTAAACCCACAGCAGATAGTGACCATTGACTCCCATAGTAGGAATAAAAAAATGATGGAATTTTATGGGTTCAATGAAAAAACTTTCATAATTTACTCATCCTTGTGTTGTTTTAAACCTGTATGCATTAGTTTTTTTCTGATTAACACAAAAGAAAATATTTTGAGGAATGATGGTAAACCCACAGCAGATAGTGACCATTGACTCCCATAGTAGGAATAAAAAAAAGATGGAATTTTATAGGTTCAATGAAAATTCTTTCATAATTTACTCATCCTCGTGTTGTTTTAAACCTGTATGCATTAGTTTTTTTCTTATTAACACAAAAGAAAATATTTTGAGGAATGATGGTAAACCCACAGCAGATAGTGACCATTGACTCCCATAAGAGGAATAAAAAAATGAAGGAATTTTATATGTTAAATGAAAATTATTTCATAATTTACTCATCCTTGTGTTGTTTTAAACGTGTATCCATTAGTTTTTTTCTGATTAACACAAAAGAAAATATTTTGAGGAATGATGGTAAACCCACAGCAGATAGTGACCATTGACTCCCATAGTAGGAATAAAAAATGATGGAATTTTATAGGTTCAATGAAAATTATTTCATAATTTACTCATCCTCGTGTTGTTTTAAACCTGTATGCATTAGTTTTTTCTGATTAACACAAAAGAAAATATTTTGAGGAATGATGGTAAACCCACAGCAGATAGTGACCATTGACTCCCATAGTAGGAATAAAAAAAAGATGGAATTTTATAGGTTCAATGAAAATTCTTTCATAATTTACTCATCCTCGTGTTGTTTTAAACCTATATGCATTAGTTTTTTTCTGATTAACACAAAAGAAAATATTTTGAGGAATGATGGTAAACCCACAGCAGATAGTGACCATTGACTCCCATAGTAGGAATAAAAAAATGAAGGAATTTTATACGTTAAATGAAAATTATTTCATAATTTACTCATCCTTGTGTTGTTTTAAACGTGTATCCATTAGTTTTTTTCTGATTAACACAAAAGAAAATATTTTGAGGAATGATGGTAAACCCACAGCAGATAGTGACCATTGACTCCCATAGTAGGAATAAAAAATGATGGAATTTTATAGGTTCAATGAAAATTCTTTCATAATTTACTCATCCTCGTGTTGTTTTAAACCTGTATGCATTAGTTTTTTTCTGATTAACACAAAAGAAAATATTTTGAGGAATGATGGTAAACCCACAGCAGATAGTGACCATTGACTCCCATAGTAGGAATAAAAAAAATGATGGAATTTTATAGGTTCAATGAAAATTCTTTCATAATTTACTCATCCTCGTGTTGTTTTAAACCTGTATGCATTAGTTTTTTTCTGATTAACACAAAAGAAAATATTTTGAGGAATGATGGTAAACCCACAGCAGATAGTGACCATTGACTCCCATAGTAGGAATAAAAAAAAGATGGAATTTTATAGGTTCAATGAAAATTCTTTCATAATTTACTCATCCTCGTGTTGTTTTAAACCTGTATGCATTAGTTTTTTCTGATTAACACAAAAGAAAATATTTTGAGGAATGATGGTAAACCCACAGCAGATAGTGACCATTGACTCCCATAGTAGAAATAAAAAAAAGATGGAATTTTATAGGTTCAATGAAAATTCTTTCATAATTTACTCATCCTCGTGTTGTTTTAAACCTGTATGCATTAGTTTTTTTCTGATTAACACAAAAGAAAATATTTTGAGGAATGATGGTAAACCCACAGCAGATAGTTACCATTGACTCCCATAGTAGGAATAAAAAATGATGGAATTTTATAGGTTCAATGAAAATTCTTTCATAATTTACTCATCCTCGTGTTGTTTTAAACCTGTATGCATTATTTTTTTCTGATTAACACAAAAGAAAATATTTTGAGGAATGATGGTAAACCCACAGCAGATAGTGACCATTGACTCCCATAGTAGGAATAAAAAAATGAAGGAATTTTATATGTTAAATGAAAATTATTTCATAATTTACTCATCCTTGTGTTGTTTTAAACGTGTATCCATTAGTTTTTTTCTGATTAACACAAAAGAAAATATTTTGAGGAATGATGGTAAACCCACAGCAGATAGTGACCATTGACTCCCATAGTAGGAATAAAAAAAGATGGAATTTTATAGGTTCAATGAAAATTCTTTCATAATTTACTCATCCTCGTGTTGTTTTAAACCTGTATGCATTAGTTTTTTTCTGATTAACACAAAAGAAAATATTTTGAGGAATGATGGTAAACCCACAGCAGATAGTGACCATTGACTCCCATAGTAGGAATAAAAAAATGAAGGAATTTTATATGTTAAATGAAAATTATTTCATAATTTACTCATCCTTGTGTTGTTTTAAACGTGTATCCATTAGTTTTTTTCTGATCAACACAAAAGAAAATATTTTGAGGAATGATGGTAAACCCACAGCAGATAGTGACCATTGACTCCCATAGTAGGAATAAAAAATGATGGAATTTTATAGGTTCAATGAAAATTCTTTCATAATTTACTCATCCTCGTGTTGTTTTAAACCTGTATGCATTAGTTTTTTTCTGATTAACACAAAAGAAAATATTTTGAGGAATGATGGTAAACCCACAGCAGATAGTGACCATTGACTCCCATAGTAGGAATAAAAAAATGATGGAATTTTATAGGTTCAATGAAAATTCTTTCATAATTTACTCATCCTCGTGTTGTTTTAAACCTGTATGCATTAGTTTTTTTCTGATTAACACAAAAGAAAATATTTTGAGGAATGATGGTAAACCCACAGCAGATAGTGACCATTGACTCCCATAGTAGGAATAAAAAAAAGATGGAATTTTATAGGTTCAATGAAAATTCTTTCATAATTTACTCATCCTCGTGTTGTTTTAAACCTGTATGCATTAGTTTTTTCTGATTAACACAAAAGAAAATATTTTGAGGAATGATGGTAAACCCACAGCAGATAGTTACCATTGATTCCCATAGTAGGAATAAAAAAATGATGGAATTTTATAGGTTCAAGAAAAATTATTTCATAATTTACTCATCCTTGTGTTGTTTTAAGCCTGTATGCATTAGTTTTTTTCTGGTTAACACAAAAGAAAATATTTTGAGGAATGATGGTAAACCCACAGCAGATAGTGACCATTGACTCCCATAGTAGGAATAAAAAAATGATGGAATTTTATGGGTTCAATGAAAAAACTTTCATAATTTACTCATCCTTGTGTTGTTTTAAACCTGTATGCATTAGTTTTTTTCTGATTAACACAAAAGAAAATATTTTGAGGAATGATGGTAAACCCACAGCAGATAGTTACCATTGACTCCCATAGTAGGAATAAAAAAATGATGGAATTTTATAGGTTCAATGAAAATTCTTTCATAATTTACTCATCCTCGTGTTGTTTTAAACCTGTATGCATTAGTTTTTTTCTGATTAACACAAAAGAAAATATTTTGAGGAATGATGGTAAACCCACAGCAGATAGTGACCATTGACTCCCATAGTAGGAATAAAAAAAAGATGGAATTTTATAGGTTCAATGAAAATTCTTTCATAATTTACTCATCCTCGTGTTGTTTTAAACCTGTATGCATTAGTTTTTTCTGATTAACACAAAAGAAAATATTTTGAGGAATTATGGTAAACCCACAGCAGATAGTTACCATTGATTCCCATAGTAGGAATAAAAAAATGATGGAATTTTATAGGTTCAAGAAAAATTATTTCATAATTTACTCATCCTTGTGTTGTTTTAAGCCTGTATGCATTAGTTTTTTTCTGGTTAACACAAAAGAAAATATTTTGAGGAATGATGGTAAACCCACAGCAGATAGTGACCATTGACTCCCATAGTAGGAATAAAAAAATGATGGAATTTTATGGGTTCAATGAAAAAACTTTCATAATTTACTCATCCTTGTGTTGTTTTAAACCTGTATGCATTAGTTTTTTTCTGATTAACACAAAAGAAAATATTTTGAGGAATGATGGTAAACCCACAGCAGATAGTTACCATTGACTCCCATAGTAGGAATAAAAAAATGATGGAATTTTATAGGTTCAATGAAAATTCTTTCATAATTTACTCATCCTTGTGTTGTTTTAAACCTGTATGCATTAGTTTTTTCTGATTAACACAAAAGAAAATATATTGAGGAATGATGGTAAACCCACAGCAGATAGTGACCATTGACTCCCATAGTAGGAATAAAAAAATGATGGAATTTTATAGGTTCAATGAAAATTCTTTCATAATTTACTCATCCTCGTGTTGTTTTAAACCTGTATGCATTAGTTTTTTCTGATTAACACAAAAGAAAATATTTTGATGAATGATGGTAAACCCACAGCAGATAGTGACCATTGACTCCCATAGTAGGAATAAAAAAAAGATGGAATTTTATAGGTTCAATGAAAATTCTTTCATAATTTACTCATCCTCGTGTTGTTTTAAACCTGTAAGCATTAGTTTTTTTCTGATTAACACAAAAGAAAATATTTTGAGGAATGATGGTAAACCCACAGCAGATAGTGACCATTGACTCCCATAGTAGGAATACAAAAATGAAGGAATTTTATATGTTAAATGAAAATTCTTTCATAATTTACTCATCCTCGTGTTGTTTTAAACGTGTATCCATTAGTTTTTTTCTGATTAACACAAAAGAAAATATTTTGAGGAATGATGGTAAACCCACAGCAGATAGTTACCATTGACTCCCATAGTAGGAATAAAAAAATGATGGAATTTTATAGGTTCAATGAAAATTCTTTCATAATTTACTCATCCTCGTGTTGTTTTAAACCTGTATGCATTAGTTTTTTTCTGATTAACACAAAAGAAAATATTTTGAGGAATGATGGTAAACCCACAGCAGATAGTGACCATTGACTCCTATAGTAGGAATAAAAAAAAGATGGAATTTTATAGGTTCAATGAAAATTCTTTCATAATTTACTCATCCTCGTGTTGTTTTAAACCTGTATGCATTAGTTTTTTTCTGATTAACACAAAAGAAAATATTTTGATGAATGATGGTAAACCCACAGCAGATAGTGACCATTGACTCCCATAGTAGGAAAAAAAAAAGATGGAATTTTATAGGTTCAATGAAAATTCTTTCATAATTTACTCATCCTCGTGTTGTTTTAAACCTGTATGCATTAGTTTTTTTCTGATTAACACAAAAGAAAATATTTTGAGGAATGATGGTAAACCCACAGCAGATAGTGACCATTGACTCCCATAGTAGGAATAAAAAAATGATGGAATTTTATAGGTTCAATGAAAATTCTTTCATAATTTACTCATCCTCGTGTTGTTTTAAACCTGTATGCATTAGTTTTTTTCTGATTAACACAAAAGAAAATATTTTGAGGAATGATGGTAAACCCACAGCAGATAGTGACCATTGACTCCCATAGTAGGAATAAAAAAATGATGGAATTTTATAGGTTCAATGAAAATTCTTTCATAATTTACTCATCCTCGTGTTGTTTTAAACCTGTATGCATTAGTTTTTTCTGATTAACACAAAAGAAAATATTTTGAGGAATGATGGTAAACCCACAGCAGATAGTTACCATTGATTCCCATAGTAGGAATAAAAAAATGATGGAATTTTATAGGTTCAAGAAAAATTATTTCATAATTTACTCATCCTTGTGTTGTTTTAAGCCTGTATGCATTAGTTTTTTTCTGGTTAACACAAAAGAAAATATTTTGAGGAATGATGGTAAACCCACAGCAGATAGTGACCATTGACTCCCATAGTAGGAATAAAAAAAAGATGGAATTTTATAGGTTCAATGAAAATTCTTTCATAATTTACTCATCCTCGTGTTGTTTTAAACCTGTATGCATTAGTTTTTTCTGATTAACACAAAAGAAAATATTTTGAGGAATTATGGTAAACCCACAGCAGATAGTTACCATTGATTCCCATAGTAGGAATAAAAAAATGATGGAATTTTATAGGTTCAAGAAAAATTATTTCATAATTTACTCATCCTTGTGTTGTTTTAAGCCTGTATGCATTAGTTTTTTTCTGGTTAACACAAAAGAAAATATTTTGAGGAATGATGGTAAACCCACAGCAGATAGTGACCATTGACTCCCATAGTAGGAATAAAAAAATGATGGAATTTTATGGGTTCAATGAAAAAACTTTCATAATTTACTCATCCTTGTGTTGTTTTAAACCTGTATGCATTAGTTTTTTTCTGATTAACACAAAAGAAAATATTTTGAGGAATGATGGTAAACCCACAGCAGATAGTTACCATTGACTCCCATAGTAGGAATAAAAAAATGATGGAATTTTATAGGTTCAATGAAAATTCTTTCATAATTTACTCATCCTTGTGTTGTTTTAAACCTGTATGCATTAGTTTTTTCTGATTAACACAAAAGAAAATATATTGAGGAATGATGGTAAACCCACAGCAGATAGTGACCATTGACTCCCATAGTAGGAATAAAAAAATGATGGAATTTTATAGGTTCAATGAAAATTCTTTCATAATTTACTCATCCTCGTGTTGTTTTAAACCTGTATGCATTAGTTTTTTCTGATTAACACAAAAGAAAATATTTTGATGAATGATGGTAAACCCACAGCAGATAGTGACCATTGACTCCCATAGTAGGAATAAAAAAAAGATGGAATTTTATAGGTTCAATGAAAATTCTTTCATAATTTACTCATCCTCGTGTTGTTTTAAACCTGTAAGCATTAGTTTTTTTCTGATTAACACAAAAGAAAATATTTTGAGGAATGATGGTAAACCCACAGCAGATAGTGACCATTGACTCCCATAGTAGGAATACAAAAATGAAGGAATTTTATATGTTAAATGAAAATTCTTTCATAATTTACTCATCCTCGTGTTGTTTTAAACGTGTATCCATTAGTTTTTTTCTGATTAACACAAAAGAAAATATTTTGAGGAATGATGGTAAACCCACAGCAGATAGTTACCATTGACTCCCATAGTAGGAATAAAAAAATGATGGAATTTTATAGGTTCAATGAAAATTCTTTCATAATTTACTCATCCTCGTGTTGTTTTAAACCTGTATGCATTAGTTTTTTTCTGATTAACACAAAAGAAAATATTTTGAGGAATGATGGTAAACCCACAGCAGATAGTGACCATTGACTCCTATAGTAGGAATAAAAAAAGATGGAATTTTATAGGTTCAATGAAAATTCTTTCATAATTTACTCATCCTCGTGTTGTTTTAAACCTGTATGCATTAGTTTTTTTCTGATTAACACAAAAGAAAATATTTTGATGAATGATGGTAAACCCACAGCAGATAGTGACCATTGACTCCCATAGTAGGAAAAAAAAAAGATGGAATTTTATAGGTTCAATGAAAATTCTTTCATAATTTACTCATCCTCGTGTTGTTTTAAACCTGTATGCATTAGTTTTTTTCTGATTAACACAAAAGAAAATATTTTGAGGAATGATGGTAAACCCACAGCAGATAGTGACCATTGACTCCCATAGTAGGAATAAAAAAATGATGGAATTTTATAGGTTCAATGAAAATTCTTTCATAATTTACTCATCCTCGTGTTGTTTTAAACCTGTATGCATTAGTTTTTTTCTGATTAACACAAAAGAAAATATTTTGAGGAATGATGGTAAACCCACAGCAGATAGTGACCATTGACTCCCATAGTAGGAATAAAAAAATGATGGAATTTTATAGGTTCAATGAAAATTCTTTCATAATTTACTCATCCTCGTGTTGTTTTAAACCTGTATGCATTAGTTTTTTCTGATTAACACAAAAGAAAATATTTTGAGGAATGATGGTAAACCCACAGCAGATAGTGACCATTGACTCCCATAGTAGGAATAAAAAAATGATGGAATTTTATGGGTTCAATGAAAAAACTTTCATAATTTACTAATCCTTGTGTTGTTTTAAACCTGTATGCATTAGTTTTTTTCTGATTAACACAAAAGAAAATATTTTGAGGAATGATGGTAAACCCACAGCAGATAGTTACCATTGACTCCCATAGTAGGAATAAAAAAATGATGGAATTTTATAGGTTCAATGAAAATTCTTTCATAATTTACTCATCCTTGTGTTGTTTTAAACCTGTATGCATTAGTTTTTTCTGATTAACACAAAAGAAAATATATTGAGGAATGATGGTAAACCCACAGCAGATAGTGACCATTGACTCCCATAGTAGGAATAAAAAAATGATGGAATTTTATAGGTTCAATGAAAATTCTTTCATAATTTACTCATCCTCGTGTTGTTTTAAACATGTATGCATTAGTTTTTTTCTGATTAACACAAAAGAAAATATTTTGATGAATGATGGTAAACCCACAGCAGATAGTGACCATTGACTCCCATAGTAGGAATAAAAAAAAGATGGAATTTTATAGGTTCAATGAAAATTCTTTCATAATTTACTCATCCTCGTGTTGTTTTAAACCTGTAAGCATTAGTTTTTTTCTGATTAACACAAAAGAAAATATTTTGAGGAATGATGGTAAACCCACAGCAGATAGTGACCATTGACTCCCATAGTAGGAATACAAAAATGAAGGAATTTTATATGTTAAATGAAAATTCTTTCATAATTTACTCATCCTCGTGTTGTTTTAAACGTGTATCCATTAGTTTTTTTCTGATTAACACAAAAGAAAATATTTTGAGGAATGATGGTAAACCCACAGCAGATAGTTACCATTGACTCCCATAGTAGGAATAAAAAAATGATGGAATTTTATAGGTTCAATGAAAATTCTTTCATAATTTACTCATCCTCGTGTTGTTTTAAACCTGTATGCATTAGTTTTTTTCTGATTAACACAAAAGAAAATATTTTGAGGAATGATGGTAAACCCACAGCAGATAGTGACCATTGACTCCTATAGTAGGAATAAAAAAAAGATGGAATTTTATAGGTTCAATGAAAATTCTTTCATAATTTACTCATCCTCGTGTTGTTTTAAGCCTGTATGCATTAGTTTTTTCTGATTAACACAAAAGAAAATATTTTGAGGAATGATGGTAAACCCACAGCAGATAGTGACCATTGACTCCCATAGTAGGAATAAAAAAATGAAGGAATTTTATATGTTAAATGAAAATTATTTCATAATTTACTCATCCTTGTGTTGTTTTAAACGTGTATGCATTAGTTTTTTTCTGATTAACACAAAAGAAAATATTTTGAGGAATGATGGTAAACCCACAGCAGATAGTGACCATTGACTCCCATAGTAGGAATAAAAAAATGATGGAATTTTATAGGTTCAATGAAAATTCTTTCATAATTTACTCATCCTTGTGTTGTTTTAAACCTGTATGCATTAGTTTTTTCTGATTAACACAAAAGAAAATATATTGAGGAATGATGGTAAACCCACAGCAGATAGTGACCATTGACTCCCATAGTAGGAATAAAAAAATGAAGGAATTTTATAGGTTCAATGAAAATTCTTTCATAATTTACTCATCCTCGTGTTGTTTTAAGCCTGTATGCATTAGTTTTTTCTGATTAACACAAAAGAAAATATTTTGAGGAATGATGGTAAACCCACAGCAGATAGTGACCATTGACTCCCATAGTAGGAATAAAAAAATGAAGGAATTTTATATGTTAAATGAAAATTATTTCATAGTTTACTCATCCTTGTGTTGTTTTAAACGTGTATGCATTAGTTTTTTTCTGATTAACACAAAAGAAAATATTTTGAGGAATGATGGTAAACCCACAGCAGATAGTGACCATTGACTCCCATAGTAGGAATAAAAAAATGATGGAATTTTATAGGTTCAATGAAAATTCTTTCATAATTTACTCATCCTTGTGTTGTTTTAAACCTGTATGCATTAGTTTTTTCTGATTAACACAAAAGAAAATATATTGAGGAATGATGGTAAACCCACAGCAGATAGTGACCATTGACTCCCATAGTAGGAATAAAAAAATGATGGAATTTTATAGGTTCAATGAAAATTCTTTCATAATTTACTCATCCTCGTGTTGTTTTAAACCTGTATGCATTAGTTTTTTTCTGATTAACACAAAAGAAAATATTTTGATGAATGATGGTAAACCCACAGCAGATAGTGACCATTGACTCCCATAGTAGGAATAAAAAAAAGATGGAATTTTATAGGTTCAATGAAAATTCTTTCATAATTTACTCATCCTCGTGTTGTTTTAAACCTGTAAGCATTAGTTTTTTTCTGATTAACACAAAAGAAAATATTTTGAGGAATGATGGTAAACCCACAGCAGATAGTGACCATTGACTCCCATAGTAGGAATAAAAAAATGAAGGAATTTTATATGTTAAATGAAAATTATTTCATAATTTACTCATCCTTGTGTTGTTTTAAACGTGTATGCATTAGTTTTTTTCTGATTAACACAAAAGAAAATATTTTGAGGAATGATGGTAAACCCACAGCAGATAGTGACCATTGACTCCCATAGTAGGAATAAAAAAATGATGGAATTTTATAGGTTCAATGAAAATTCTTTCATAATTTACTCATCCTTGTGTTGTTTTAAACCTGTATGCATTAGTTTTTTTCTGATTAACACAAAATAAAATATTTTGAGGAATGATGGTAAACCCACAGCAGATAGTGACCATTGACTCCCATAGTAGGAATAAAAAAAGATGGAATTTTATATGTTAAATGAAAATTCTTTCATAATTTACTCATCCTCGTGTTGTTTTAAACCTGTATGCATTAGTTTTTTCTGATTAACACAAAAGAAAATATTTTGAGGAATGATGGTAAACCCACAGCAGATAGTGACCATTGACTCCCATAGTAGGAATAAAAAAATGATGGAATTTTATAGGTTCAATGAAAATTCTTTCATAATTTACTCATCCTTGTGTTGTTTTAAACCTGTATGCATTAGTTTTTTTCTGATTAACACAAAAGAAAATATTTTGAGGAATGATGGTAAACCCACAGCAGATAGTGACCATTGACTCCCATAGTAGGAATAAAAAAAAGATGGAATTTTATAGGTTCAATGAAAATTCTTTCATTATTTACTCATCGTCGTGTTGTTTTAAACCTGTATGCATTAGTTTTTTTCGGATTAACACAAAAGAAAATATTATGAGGAATGATGGTGAACCCACAGCAGATAGTTTCCATTGACTCCCATAGTAGGAATAAAAAAATGATGGAATTTTATAGGTTCAATGAAAATTCTTTCATAATTTACTCATCCTCGTGTTGTTTTAAACCTGTATGCATTAGTTTTTTTCTGATTAACACAAAATAAAAAAAATTTGAGGAATGATGGTAAACCCACAGCAGATAGTGACCATTGACTCCCATAGTAGGAATAAAAAATGATGGAATTTTATAGGTTCAATGAAAATTCTTTCATAATTTACTCATCCTTGTGTTGTTTTAAACCTGTATGCATTAGTTTTTTTCTGATTAACACAATAGAAAATATTTTGAGGAATGATGGTAAACCCACAGCAGATAGTTACCATTGACTCCCATAGTAGGAATAAAAAAATGATGGAATTTTATAGGTTCAATGAAAATTCTTTCATAATTTACTCATCCTCGTGTTGTTTTAAACCTGTATGCATTAGTTTTTTTCTGATTAACACAAAAGAAAATATTTTGAGGAATGATGGTAAACCCACAGCAGATAGTGACTATTGACTCCCATAGTAGGAATAAAAAAAAGATGGAATTTTATAGGTTCAATGAAAATTCTTTCATAATTTACTCATCCTTGTGTTGTTTTAAACCTGTATGCATTAGTTTTTTCTGATTAACACAAAAGAAAATATATTGAGGAATGATGGTAAACCCACAGCAGATAGTGACCATTGACTCCCATAGTAGGAATAAAAAAATGAAGGAATTTTATAGGTTCAATGAAAATTCTTTCATAATTTACTCATCCTCGTGTTGTTTTAAGCCTGTATGCATTAGTTTTTTCTGATTAACACAAAAGAAAATATTTTGAGGAATGATGGTAAACCCACAGCAGATAGTGACCATTGACTCCCATAGTAGGAATAAAAAAATGAAGGAATTTTATATGTTAAATGAAAATTATTTCATAATTTACTCATCCTTGTGTTGTTTTAAACGTGTATGCATTAGTTTTTTTCTGATTAACACAAAAGAAAATATTTTGAGGAATGATGGTAAACCCACAGCAGATAGTGACCATTGACTCCCATAGTAGGAATAAAAAAATGATGGAATTTTATAGGTTCAATGAAAATTCTTTCATAATTTACTCATCCTTGTGTTGTTTTAAACCTGTATGCATTAGTTTTTTCTGATTAACACAAAAGAAAATATATTGAGGAATGATGGTAAACCCACAGCAGATAGTGACCATTGACTCCCATAGTAGGAATAAAAAAATGATGGAATTTTATAGGTTCAATGAAAATTCTTTCATAATTTACTCATCCTCGTGTTGTTTTAAACCTGTATGCATTAGTTTTTTTCTGATTAACACAAAAGAAAATATTTTGATGAATGATGGTAAACCCACAGCAGATAGTGACCATTGACTCCCATAGTAGGAATAAAAAAAAGATGGAATTTTATAGGTTCAATGAAAATTCTTTCATAATTTACTCATCCTCGTGTTGTTTTAAACCTGTAAGCATTAGTTTTTTTCTGATTAACACAAAAGAAAATATTTTGAGGAATGATGGTAAACCCACAGCAGATAGTGACCATTGACTCCCATAGTAGGAATAAAAAAATGAAGGAATTTTATATGTTAAATGAAAATTATTTCATAATTTACTCATCCTTGTGTTGTTTTAAACGTGTATGCATTAGTTTTTTTCTGATTAACACAAAAGAAAATATTTTGAGGAATGATGGTAAACCCACAGCAGATAGTGACCATTGACTCCCATAGTAGGAATAAAAAAATGATGGAATTTTATAGGTTCAATGAAAATTCTTTCATAATTTACTCATCCTTGTGTTGTTTTAAACCTGTATGCATTAGTTTTTTTCTGATTAACACAAAATAAAATATTTTGAGGAATGATGGTAAACCCACAGCAGATAGTGACCATTGACTCCCATAGTAGGAATAAAAAAAGATGGAATTTTATATGTTAAATGAAAATTCTTTCATAATTTACTCATCCTCGTGTTGTTTTAAACCTGTATGCATTAGTTTTTTCTGATTAACACAAAAGAAAATATTTTGAGGAATGATGGTAAACCCACAGCAGATAGTGACCATTGACTCCCATAGTAGGAATAAAAAAATGATGGAATTTTATAGGTTCAATGAAAATTCTTTCATAATTTACTCATCCTTGTGTTGTTTTAAACCTGTATGCATTAGTTTTTTTCTGATTAACACAAAAGAAAATATTTTGAGGAATGATGGTAAACCCACAGCAGATAGTGACCATTGACTCCCATAGTAGGAATAAAAAAAAGATGGAATTTTATAGGTTCAATGAAAATTCTTTCATTATTTACTCATCGTCGTGTTGTTTTAAACCTGTATGCATTAGTTTTTTTCGGATTAACACAAAAGAAAATATTATGAGGAATGATGGTGAACCCACAGCAGATAGTTTCCATTGACTCCCATAGTAGGAATAAAAAAATGATGGAATTTTATAGGTTCAATGAAAATTCTTTCATAATTTACTCATCCTCGTGTTGTTTTAAACCTGTATGCATTAGTTTTTTTCTGATTAACACAAAATAAAAAAAATTTGAGGAATGATGGTAAACCCACAGCAGATAGTGACCATTGACTCCCATAGTAGGAATAAAAAATGATGGAATTTTATAGGTTCAATGAAAATTCTTTCATAATTTACTCATCCTTGTGTTGTTTTAAACCTGTATGCATTAGTTTTTTTCTGATTAACACAATAGAAAATATTTTGAGGAATGATGGTAAACCCACAGCAGATAGTTACCATTGACTCCCATAGTAGGAATAAAAAAATGATGGAATTTTATAGGTTCAATGAAAATTCTTTCATAATTTACTCATCCTCGTGTTGTTTTAAACCTGTATGCATTAGTTTTTTTCTGATTAACACAAAAGAAAATATTTTGAGGAATGATGGTAAACCCACAGCAGATAGTGACTATTGACTCCCATAGTAGGAATAAAAAAAAGATGGAATTTTATAGGTTCAATGAAAATTCTTTCATAATTTACTCATCCTTGTGTTGTTTTAAACCTGTATGCATTAGTTTTTTCTGATTAACACAAAAGAAAATATATTGAGGAATGATGGTAAACCCACAGCAGATAGTGACCATTGACTCCCATAGTAGGAATAAAAAAATGAAGGAATTTTATAGGTTCAATGAAAATTCTTTCATAATTTACTCATCCTCGTGTTGTTTTAAGCCTGTATGCATTAGTTTTTTCTGATTAACACAAAAGAAAATATTTTGAGGAATGATGGTAAACCCACAGCAGATAGTGACCATTGACTCCCATAGTAGGAATAAAAAAATGAAGGAATTTTATATGTTAAATGAAAATTATTTCATAATTTACTCATCCTTGTGTTGTTTTAAACGTGTATGCATTAGTTTTTTTCTGATTAACACAAAAGAAAATATTTTGAGGAATGATGGTAAACCCACAGCAGATAGTGACCATTGACTCCCATAGTAGGAATAAAAAAATGATGGAATTTTATAGGTTCAATGAAAATTCTTTCATAATTTACTCATCCTTGTGTTGTTTTAAACCTGTATGCATTAGTTTTTTCTGATTAACACAAAAGAAAATATATTGAGGAATGATGGTAAACCCACAGCAGATAGTGACCATTGACTCCCATAGTAGGAATAAAAAAATGATGGAATTTTATAGGTTCAATGAAAATTCTTTCATAATTTACTCATCCTCGTGTTGTTTTAAACCTGTATGCATTAGTTTTTTTCTGATTAACACAAAAGAAAATATTTTGATGAATGATGGTAAACCCACAGCAGATAGTGACCATTGACTCCCATAGTAGGAATAAAAAAAAGATGGAATTTTATAGGTTCAATGAAAATTCTTTCATAATTTACTCATCCTCGTGTTGTTTTAAACCTGTAAGCATTAGTTTTTTTCTGATTAACACAAAAGAAAATATTTTGAGGAATGATGGTAAACCCACAGCAGATAGTGACCATTGACTCCCATAGTAGGAATAAAAAAATGAAGGAATTTTATATGTTAAATGAAAATTATTTCATAATTTACTCATCCTTGTGTTGTTTTAAACGTGTATGCATTAGTTTTTTTCTGATTAACACAAAAGAAAATATTTTGAGGAATGATGGTAAACCCACAGCAGATAGTGACCATTGACTCCCATAGTAGGAATAAAAAAATGATGGAATTTTATAGGTTCAATGAAAATTCTTTCATAATTTACTCATCCTTGTGTTGTTTTAAACCTGTATGCATTAGTTTTTTTCTGATTAACACAAAATAAAATATTTTGAGGAATGATGGTAAACCCACAGCAGATAGTGACCATTGACTCCCATAGTAGGAATAAAAAAAGATGGAATTTTATATGTTAAATGAAAATTCTTTCATAATTTACTCATCCTCGTGTTGTTTTAAACCTGTATGCATTAGTTTTTTCTGATTAACACAAAAGAAAATATTTTGAGGAATGATGGTAAACCCACAGCAGATAGTGACCATTGACTCCCATAGTAGGAATAAAAAAATGATGGAATTTTATAGGTTCAATGAAAATTCTTTCATAATTTACTCATCCTTGTGTTGTTTTAAACCTGTATGCATTAGTTTTTTTCTGATTAACACAAAAGAAAATATTTTGAGGAATGATGGTAAACCCACAGCAGATAGTGACCATTGACTCCCATAGTAGGAATAAAAAAAAGATGGAATTTTATAGGTTCAATGAAAATTCTTTCATTATTTACTCATCGTCGTGTTGTTTTAAACCTGTATGCATTAGTTTTTTTCGGATTAACACAAAAGAAAATATTATGAGGAATGATGGTGAACCCACAGCAGATAGTTTCCATTGACTCCCATAGTAGGAATAAAAAAATGATGGAATTTTATAGGTTCAATGAAAATTCTTTCATAATATACTCATCCTCGTGTTGTTTTAAACCTGTATGCATTAGTTTTTTTCTGATTAACACAAAATAAAAAAAATTTGAGGAATGATGGTAAACCCACAGCAGATAGTGACCATTGACTCCCATAGTAGGAATAAAAAATGATGGAATTTTATAGGTTCAATGAAAATTCTTTCATAATTTACTCATCCTTGTGTTGTTTTAAACCTGTATGCATTAGTTTTTTTCTGATTAACACAATAGAAAATATTTTGAGGAATGATGGTAAACCCACAGCAGATAGTTACCATTGACTCCCATAGTAGGAATAAAAAAATGATGGAATTTTATAGGTTCAATGAAAATTCTTTCATAATTTACTCATCCTCGTGTTGTTTTAAACCTGTATGCATTAGTTTTTTTCTGATTAACACAAAAGAAAATATTTTGAGGAATGATGGTAAACCCACAGCAGATAGTGACTATTGACTCCCATAGTAGGAATAAAAAAAAGATGGAATTTTATAGGTTCAATGAAAATTCTTTCATAATTTACTCATCCTCGTGTTGTTTTAAACCTGTATGCATTAGTTTTTTCTGATTAACACAAAAGAAAATATTTTGAGGAATGATGGTAAACCCACAGCAGATAGTGACCATTGACTCCCATAGTAGGAATAAAAAAAAGATGGAATTTTATAGGTTCAATGAAAATTCTTTCATAATTTACTCATCCTCGTGTTGTTTTAAACCTGTATGCATTAGTTTTTTTCTGATTAACACAAAAGAAAATATTTTGAGGAATGATGGTAAACCCACAGCAGATAGTGACCATTGACTCCCATAGTAGGAATAAAAAAATGAAGGAATTTTATATGTTAAATGAAAATTATTTCATAATTTACTCATCCTTGTGTTGTTTTAAACGTGTATCCATTAGTTTTTTTCTGATCAACACAAAAGAAAATATTTTGAGGAATGATGGTAAACCCACAGCAGATAGTGACTATTGACTCCCATAGTAGGAATAAAAAAAAGATGGAATTTTATAGGTTCAATGAAAATTCTTTCATAATTTACTCATCCTCGTGTTGTTTTAAACCTGTATGCATTAGTTTTTTTCTGATTAACACAAAAGAAAATATTTTGAGGAATGATGGTAAACCCACAGCAGATAGTGACCATTGACTCCCATAGTAGGAATAAAAAAAGATGGAATTTTATAGGTTCAATGAAAATTCTTTCATAATTTACTCATCCTCGTGTTGTTTTAAACCTGTATGCATTAGTTTTTTCTGATTAACACAAAAGAAAATATTTTGAGGAATGATGGTAAACCCACAGCAGATAGTTACCATTGATTCCCATAGTAGGAATAAAAAAATGATGGAATTTTATAGGTTCAAGAAAAATTATTTCATAATTTACTCATCCTTGTGTTGTTTTAAGCCTGTATGCATTAGTTTTTTTCTGGTTAACACAAAAGAAAATATTTTGAGGAATGATGGTAAACCCACAGCAGATAGTGACCATTGACTCCCATAGTAGGAATAAAAAAATGATGGAATTTTATGGGTTCAATGAAAAAACTTTCATAATTTACTCATCCTTGTGTTGTTTTAAACCTGTATTCATTAGTTTTTTTCTGATTAACACAAAAGAAAATATTTTGAGGAATGATGGTAAACCCACAGCAGATAGTTACCATTGACTCCCATAGTAGGAATAAAAAAATGATGGAATTTTATAGGTTCAATGAAAATTCTTTCATAATTTACTCATCCTTGTGTTGTTTTAAACCTGTATGCATTAGTTTTTTCTGATTAACACAAAAGAAAATATATTGAGGAATGATGGTAAACCCACAGCAGATAGTGACCATTGACTCCCATAGTAGGAATAAAAAAATGAAGGAATTTTATATGTTAAATGAAAATTATTTCATAATTTACTCATCCTTGTGTTGTTTTAAACGTGTATCCATTAGTTTTTTTCTGATCAACACAAAAGAAAATATTTTGAGGAATGATGGTAAACCCACAGCAGATAGTGACTATTGACTCCCATAGTAGGAATAAAAAAAAGATGGAATTTTATAGGTTCAATGAAAATTCTTTCATAATTTACTCATCCTCGTGTTGTTTTAAACCTGTATGCATTAGTTTTTTTCTGATTAACAC